>NW_027330736.1:0-530 GCF_022965805.1 Primulina eburnea
CCCTAAACCCTAAACCCTAAACCCGAAACCCCAAACCCCAAACCCCAAACCCTAAACCCAAAACCCTAAACCAAAAAAACCAAAATCGCCCCCAAAAAATTTTCTCTGAAAAAACACACACTAAAAGGTGCGAAAAAACACACTAAATTCGTCACTATTCACGCCCAACTGCCGCCATGCTGCCGCCGCCGGATCCCGGCCGGCCACCACCACCATCTGAACCGCCGTCCTCCGGCGACCTCACCAGCCAAATTTCAGACCATTCCGAGTCCGGCAACCCTTTGTTTTCACCGTCCGAAATCGCGCTAATTTCCGTTCATGTTTCGTCGCCGCCGGCCGTTGCTCTTACCGGTGCCGGCGGTACCTCTTTAGAATCGCCTCTTCATGGGGAAGCTTTTGCACCACCTCCGCGACCACCTAGCTCCGCCGTTCAGGAGCCATTTCCGTCTAAATCCACGGCAGCACTGTTCACTGTGCTGCCGTCTGGTTTTTCTCAGATCCCGGCCACGTCCGACATCGTATGTTCAATC
>NW_027330737.1:0-2500 GCF_022965805.1 Primulina eburnea
GGATTTCAGAATGGGATGGCAAGATGCCTTACCATTGGTTGAATTTTCTTATAATAATAGCTTTCAGACGAGTATCGGTATGGCACCGTTTGAAGCTCTATATGGGAGACGATGTAGATCACCGTTATTCTGGGATGAAATTGGTGAAAAACAGTTGACTGGACCTGAAATGATACAGGAAATGAATGATAAGGTTCAGTTGATTCGGCAGCGGATGAAAGCTGCTCAGGATCGTCAAACGAGTTATGCGAATAAACGAAGACGACCCTTGGAATTCCAGAAAGGTGACAAAGTGTTTTTGAAGATATCTCCCTTTAGAGGCACTGTTCGATTCGGCATGCGAGGGAAGTTATCTCCTCGTTATGTTGGTCCATACGAGATTCTGGATCGAGTTGGTGATCTTGCGTATCGATTGGCATTGCCACCAGCTCTATCTGCTATTCACGATGTGTTTCATGTTTCTATGTTGAGGAAATATGAACCTGATCCATCGCATGTACTTGCACCTGATGAGGTTGAACTGGATCCTTCTCTTTCCTATGTTGAACAACCTGTTCGCATTATGGATCGAAAGGAAAAGATATTGAGAAATAAATCAATTCCTTTGGTACGAGTGCAATGGACACGACATGGTGTTGAAAAATCAACGTGGGAATTGGAGAGCAAGATGCGAGAGTCGTATCCGCATTTATTTGATTCTACAACATCTGTGCCATTGTATTCGATGTATTCTGATCCTTTTACTGATTTCAGTTTTGATATGTACTATAACTGGTAACATATGTATGTTTGCCAATGTTATGTATATAAGACTGTTTGAGATTTCGAGGACGAAATCTTTTAAGAGGGGGAGAAATGTAAGGACCGTGTATCGTATTATCGTAAATCCTACGTGATTATCGATAATTTATGAAATTGTCATATGATTATGTAATTGATGTATATTATGACAATGGAATTGAGAAATGAATATTGTATATGAATTGACGTTGTAAGAGCTCGATTGGAAAGGCCGGACGCCAATTTAATACAAAACCAATCTTTTGTACAGAACGTGTGGCGCCCGAGCGGTAGAAAATTACCGCCCGAGCGCCAGGGTATCTGAAAGGTGATGTTCGGGCAGAACATGCGGCGCCCGAGCGGTAATATTTGACCGCCCGAGCGCGGCACAAAGAGTTCTCGGGGACAGAACATGCGGCGCCCGAGCGGTAACTTTCGACCGCTCGAGCGCGGAACAACCTACGTTCGGGGACAGAATGTCTCGCGCTCGGGCGCGAGAATTCTACCGCCCGAGCGCGGTAAACGGTGGATGATAAGAACGAGGTTTCCTCTTTCATTTCTTCATTTTATTTCAGAGACTTCGAGAGAAAGTTTCGAAATTTGATTTTCTTTCCTCCGAATCAACTTCGAAACGCCGTCTAAACGCGAAACAAATTATATATTTGTGATCTACGCGTCGAGGGCTTCATACTGAGGTAATTTTCTTCTAGTTTCAGCAGCTTGTAATATCAAAGTGCTGGAATAGCATGTATTTGAAGTTGAATTTCTGATATGTAGTAGAATAACCGACAATAAACGTATATTCGAAGTCGGAATTGAATTATGATATGATTTTGATTTGATATGAATTATTGAAGTTTCAAATGATATTTGAAACTCATATTAATGATTTTGGACTATGTTATTGATTGAAATGAGTATGTAATTGATGTAGATAAAGTGTATCTTCCAGCTACATCAATTGGAACGAAGAATTGAGGTATGTTGCGACCGGGTAACATACGACAGGTATCTGTATTATATGATATATGATTGGATTGATTGGATTGGATTGGATTGGAATACGTGTCTATGTGCTTATTTGATGATTGGATGTGGCATACATGACATTGAGATTTGAGTATCGATGTATAAAATAAATGTTTTGTTAACACACATCATTTTATGCATACATCGATACATGACATGCACGTTGAGCTATGATCCTTGGATACCCTGATATGATTTGATTGGATTCCGGGGTTTGTGAACACAATGCTATGTTTGGTATTACATGACCCTTAAAACATAGACATTTGTGGCCCATATGATTGGATATGAGATGTGGGATTGATGGCGCTTCGTCGACGCTATCATATGTGTATTCCCATATCGGCCGGTGTGCCAGCTCGAGCATTGATTTGATTTGATAGCGATTCAATTGATTCTGACATGTGCTCAGTGGATGGGCATTTGACCTGATACCTCCACGACATACATGCATTGCATACCATATATCATTGTTTAGATATCTGTGGTATATATGATTGGTTGTTCCATACGGAGCTTTGCTCACCCCCAAGGGGGGCTGTTTTTGTCTTTGTGTGTGGACAATGGTAGGTACTCCAGGATATCAGGAGACCAGAGAGGGTACTTCTGGAAGGAGCCACAGCTTGGGCTGAGGTTTTATGTTTATGTCTTGTTCCCAGTATATGTATATGTATCTATATACCGGGGCATG
>NW_027330737.1:12500-52500 GCF_022965805.1 Primulina eburnea
GACCTTGGAACAGTTGGGCCAATTCATCGCCCGTACAGTAGATGAGGCCATGAGGAGGAACCAAGAGTCCATGAGTGCTGGGGAACGGGCCCATCGTCAGGAGCGTGAGGAAAATGTTGAAGTCCACCAGAGCAGGGTTGAAGAGACGCAACCACCTCAGAGTGGAGAAATTAGTGAGATGGGGGAGATGTGGAAGGAGATACAGAGATTGAGGGAGCAGGTGGGAAGCAGGGCGCCGGTACCCAAGAGAGGAAGCCCTTTTTCACTAGCCATCTTGGAGGTAGGGCTCCCTCCGAATTTCCGACAATCAAACGTTGGAGAGTATGACGGACATACAGACCCTGAGGAACACTTGGGGAGATTTGAGAATGCGGCTCTGTTGCACAAATATTCGGACGGAGTCAGGTGCAGGGTGTTTCTGGGCACGTTGGTGAGGTCGGCCCAGCAATGGTTTAATACCCTGCAGCCCAACTCCATACAGTCGTTCGAGGATTTCTCTGCAGCCTTCTTGCACCGATTTGCCAGCAGCAAGAGGCATCAAAAGAACTATTTGAGTCTATTTGTGATGAAACAACAAGAGGCTGAAACATTGCGGGACTTTGTCCAGCGCTTCAACACTGCAGCACTAGAAATACCAGCGGCTACCCCGGACATCATGATAAGCGCCTTTACCCAAGGGCTGAGGGGGGGAGAATTCTTCAAATCGCTGGTCAAGAAGCCTCCGTCGAGCTATGATGACTTGTTAGCTCGGGTGGAGAAATATGTAAACTTGGAGGATGCTCAACGATACAGGAGGATGGAAAACCGGCCCGGAGGAAGTAGGGTGGAGGGAGCCGAGAGAGGTGGAAAGAAGAGGGGTGCAGGGGAAAGAGATGAGGACAGAACCAAAGGTAGAGGACAATTCTCATCACATGTTCCTCTGAATAGGAGTCGGGATTGAAAGCGGACCGGTTACGGTGGCCGGAAAACGCAACGGAAGCAAAAATTCGAAATTTTAAAGGAAAATTTTCGGCCACCATCTAAAGTTGTGTAATATTTACAAAATCTCAAACCATACATAGGGTGTTTTAGAATTTACCTATCAACTTTAAAAAGTTGATTGTGGCTCCAACTTTGTTGTCAAACAACAAAGCTCTTCAAGGCATGAAGAAATCTACAAGCTCCTCCTTTTCTTTGAGTTCTTTCCTTCAAAATCAAGCCCACCACTAACTAGGTAAATCCCTTCTTGTTTTGCACTAGAAAAACAAGAAGATTTATCAAAGAGAAGTGTTTTTGATCTCCAACAATTGAAGAACAAAAGAGAGAAAAATTTGAGAGAATAATATCATGAGATTTCGGCCATAGTATGTGTAATGGAGGAGGGAAGAGTTCTCTTGGGGTTGCAAAAAGTTGATCCAAAAAGTGGCATGCCATGCCAATATTTTATTCAAAAGTAATCCCCAACTCTTCACCTCCCATGCATGCATATAATATAGTTTTTAATCAAATTAAAAACTTTGGACTAAATTTAATTATCTCAAACACATTTGAGACTAATTAAACATTACTTGAATTTACCCAAGTCCCACTAGTTAAATAATTATTTTAATTGAGCTCTACAAGACTCAATATAATTTAATTAATTCAACACTTGAATTAATTTAATTATTTGGACTCTACTAGGTCCACTAGTGTTTAATTAATTCAACACTTGAATTAATTTATTTAGTCCATAATAATGTTTATGAAAATCACAATTTTCAATTGCATTATTCTCTTGGCCAAATTTTAATTTAGGAACACTTCCATAAATCAAAATTTACATTTCTCTCATAGAAGTCATACTTCTATTTTTTTCTTTACACTTATAAACTCATTTATAAGTTGTTCAACACATTGAACTATTTTTCTCCTTTATAGAAGTCATACTTCTAATTTTTCTTACGCTTATAAACTCCTTTATAAGCCGTTCAACACATTGAACTATTTTTACTTCTCATCGGGATTTACAAAGCTAGTACTTGTGTAATGCCCGGAAATTTATTCCTAGTAATCTGTAATTATTGATTTATAATTCGTTATGATTACGAAAGGATTAATCGGGACACGAAATACACATAAGTGTGAAAAGTGTGTGTATGTGTGAAGAGCCCCGCGCACAGGCGCATGCACGCCGCGCGCACATGCGCGAGACGTCCCGAAGGGTCCGCGCACATGCGCGATAAGCTGCGCGCATATGCGCGCAAACTCCAGAAGAGTCCGCGCACATGCGCGGCTGAGATTCGCGCACATGCGCGAGCTGCCGAGACTCTCACCGCGAAGACCAGTAGGTCTCGCGCATATGCGCCGGTAGTGTCGCGCACATGCGCGAGACATGCAGCGCGGGAGATCACCACTTGGCGAGTGCAGGTCGTGTGTGTATATATATATATATACAGCAACGTAAATTAAGAAAGAAAAGCGAAAGTTCAGAGGAAATATTGATTCTTGATTTTAGAATTCAATCGTGCGATCAATCCGTCCGTCTGATTTTGATTCTGACTTCGGTAGTGAGTTCCTATCGACGTAGGCTACACTTTGACGTAAGTTTTGCTACGTTTTGACATGCTTTGAAATTATGCTATTGTCAGAATTGAATGAGACTCATATATGTGGTTCTTGAAATAGTAGACATCATAGAATCGAAGTCAGATTAAGAAATAGACTGATTATGGAATTGTTATGATTTTCTGATTATAATCAGTTGATACCAGACAGATTTGGATTATGGATTAATTATAGATGGTATTGGATATGGGTTATAGATTGTAACTATTATCTGGTGAATTGGTATTGACGGAGATATTAGAATTATACCGTTATACCGTTGATTTTGAATTAATTCCAGATTGATCAGATTATTATGGAATTGACTGGTATATTGATATGAAATTATTGATATTGTCATTACCAGACAGACTGTGAATTCAGGACTTTTACTGAGAGGGAAACCGAGACTGCAAAGAAAGGTATAAGTCAATGTGGTATTGGGAGATGGACTTGAGTCGGCTTGGACTTGGGTTTCCCTAAATCACATACTTTATTTATTGCATTGATATTTGCATTTATTTGATTAATATACTTGTGCTCTTGATATTTAGATGACAGGTATTAGTCGAACTGTCTTTTGACACACCGTGCCAGATAGTGGTGGTATCTGTTAGAGTAGGTGCCCGTCGAGCCAAGTGTTGGCCGAGTGTTCACAATGAAACTCTATGTATAAGCAGTCTTTATTTTAATAATATTTGAAATTATTATTTTGGCGAATCTTTATCTGTATACCCATGCTAGCTGCATAGATAAAGCCCTTGAATATACAAATAGTAGAAAGAATATGAGATGCTCATATGATGAGTATCATGAAACTCATATTTGTAATACTGTATATTCTAAACGGTTCCTAGTCGATTCAGCCGCCACTAAGAAGGATATAGGCCGCTCGAGTTAGAGACTAGTATCTGCGATGTGAGTACCATGTTTCATTGGTAGGGGACATTGTGATGTCCGAACATGCAGATAGGTGCTCCTTGTAGAGTGCACTGAACAACCCTCCATAAAAGGACTTTCCAAGTGGTTCTCACTTATCGAGTGGAAAAGTCCTGGTTTATGGTTGTACAGAATTAGTCCTTATGACCCGGGACAACATTGAGACTCTATGTGCTAGAATTACACTTTGACTTGTTTACCGACTCTCATGGGGTCATCAGGTGGCAAGGTTGGGTGTTCTGTCGAAACACATAGGAGTCGATGCATTGTAGTCGGGGATTCACCGCTTACCTTCGGGTATGGATATCCTATGTGTTATCATGTGTATGTAGATCGAAATCTCTGGCCAGAGTATGGTTGTAATTATGAAAGGTGTTTCATAGATTACACCATCGATGCAACTACGACATGACACATAGTATCGATTCATTGACAACTCTCGATAAACCAATGGTTGTCGAATCGATCGGGATATATGAGTTGAAGGGACCGTACTGTACGCTAACCATAATTGAATGGTTCTTGCAGGCACTATCATTTGATACCTAGGGAATCATGTAAGCGATGCTGCTAGGCGTTTAACATGATTGGTTGGGTACTATCAGACTTGAGTTCTGACGTTCTTGTTATCAAGGTGTTGATAAGTAAGAATGGAGCAATTGGGGTATGCTCGCATAAGGACATGTTTAGTCCGAATCACATGGAGATGTGAACCCACGGCTAGTTGTATCAATGAACCATTGAGGGCCACACAAGTACTAGCTTTGTAAATCCCGATGAGAAGTAAAAATAGTTCAATGTGTTGAACGGCTTATAAAGGAGTTTATAAGCGTAAGGAAAATTAGAAGTATGACTTCTATAAAGGAGAAAATAGTTCAATGTGTTGAACGGCTTATAAATGAGTTTATAGGCGAAAGAAAAATAGAAGTGTGACTTCTATGAGAGAAATATAAATTTTAATTTATGGAAGTGTTCCTAGATTAAAATTTGGCCAAGTGAATATTGTATTTGAAAATTGTGATTTTCATAAACATTATTATGGACTAAATTAAATTAATTCAAGTGTTGAATTAATTAAACACTAGTGGACCTAGTAGAGTCCAAATAATTAAATTAATTCAAGTGTTGGATTAATTAAATTATATTGAGTCTTGTAGAGCTCAATTAAAATAATTATTTAACTAGTGGGACTTGGGTAAATTCAAGTAATGTTTAATTAGTCTCAAATATGTTTGAGATAATTAAATTTAGTCCAAGGTTTTTAATTTGATTAAAAACCATATTATATAACTTGCATGCATGGGAGGTCAAGAGTTGGAGACTACTTTTTGGGATATCAAGGCATGGCATGCAAAAAGGTGTTTTTGCTTTTTGCTTTTTGGACATCCAAGACAAGTCTTCCTTCCCCATTCTTGCAAGGGACATGGCCGAAAAATATTCACCTAGATTTCTCCCTCATTTTTCTCTCTTTTGTTCTTCAAATTGTTGGAGAATAAAATACTTCTTTCATTGAAAAATCTTCTTGTTTTTCTAGTGCAAAACAAGAAGGGATTTACCTAGTTGGTGGTGGGCCTAATTTGAAGGAAAGATTCAAGCATTTGGAGGAGGAGCTTGTAGATCTTCATGCCTTGAAGAGCTTTGTTGTTTGACAACAAAGTTGGAGCCACAATCAACTTTTGAAGTTGATAGGTATATTTTCTTAACATCCTATGTATGGTTTGATTTTTGTAAATATTACACAAGAACAAAACATGGTGGCCGAAAATATTCTTTCAAAATTTCGAATTTTATGCTTCCGTTGCGTTTCCGGCCACCGTAACCGGTCCGCTTTCAAGTGGTATCCGAGCTTAGGTTACGGATTTTGTGTAATATTTACGTAATATTATGTTGAGATCGATTTCTAACCGTTTGAGATTTTTTGTGCAAGAAAATCATCAAGGCCGAATTTTTTGAAAACAAAAAAAAAAAAAATGTTTTCGGGCAGCTTGTTGCTGCCCGTGAAATCTCGGGCTGCCCGAAAATTTCGGGCAGCCGAGGGGCAGCCCAAGGGGCTGCCCGAAATGTTCAGTTTCTGTTTTTTTAAATAAAAAAAAAATTTTTTTTGTGTTGCCGGAATCCGGCGACGGAGCTCCGGCGACGGCGATGACGGCTAGGTTTTCCAAAAGTGTTTTGGACAATCTTAGTGTCATGGGCCTTGAGATGTTGGGTCATTGGATGGACAACATTATTTGTGAAATTTAAATGGGCCTAAGTATTTTTGGTGAAAAATGGGTTTTGGGCCCTTAAGTTTAAATTTACAATTGTTGCACATATTTTCTCATAAAATAAATAATTGAAGTAGGACTTTAATTATTTATAGTAAATGGTGATTTACAAGAAATTCGATTATAAATAAATTAATTTGAAAGTAGACAAAGGTGTTTGTATACTTTGTTAATTTAATTTATAATTGTGGCGGTTAGTGATTGGATCAAGATATATAATATTGGATCAATTAATTATAGTGATAATTAATTGATGGTGTATGATATGTGATATTATGCATGAAGGATGATCAAAAGCCCAAGCCCAATTTGCTAGGTGTATGCTAGGATATTTGTGTTGAATGATTGTAATAATTATCAATTTATAAAGTGGGCTTGGTTTATGGCCCGTTCCCACCCCATGAGATGTATCCCTATGTGCCATGGATATTTAATTGTAAATATTAGAATAGGGGAAGATCAAGATTGGAAGATGGTGGCCTTGGTGATTATGAAGATCGAAGACATGTAATATTGGATGCTAATGTAATAGTATAGTTGCATTGCATCCCGTGCATTTACCCTAGGATTGGACCTAGGCCCGTGTTTGGCTCACACGGGCCATTAGAGTTGGGGCAATTGATCATCCTTGTACTGTTTTCTATTTATAATATATGCATGATATGTTATAAATAATGAGTATGTGCGTTATTATTATGATAATAACAAAGTTGCATGAATTCGGCAAACATACGATCAAACATGGCGAGCTTTTAAAATAAAATTAATGATGAGACCTTTCAAAACTAAAAACCCTCATTTTGAATAAGATTCAAAATTAATATCAAGCCCGAAAAGGGGAATTATAAAATTGGTTATAATTTCCTTGTCTTCCATCGACAATGGGTGCATGATGAACGCTACCCGTACTCGGGGCTCGGCTCATATTATTGGGGGAGCTTTGGGTGCCGGAAAGCTGTGACATCCATTGACATGGTGATGTGAACTACGTGGAACTCCCATGATTTCGGCTCATATTATTGAGGGAACTCATGGCGACCGTCCATTAAGGTTCAACATCGATGGGTAAGGCTTGACACGTGAAGATGAACGACGTCTATAATGGGTCCTAATCAAACGTGAGACAAAAGTTTACGTTAAGGGTTGCATTGTGATGCAATTGGGAAACTACCTTTTAGGAATTGTGATTGGCTGTATAATCGGGATCATAATTCGCTAATTGGACCTTACGTACCTACTGAGGAAAGGAGTTTCCCGTTTTCACTAGAGGGTAGTGAAAGATGTCAAAACAGTGGGAGTAAAAATTTATAAAGTTAAAGTCCATACTTTATATCTTATCAAATATTTTAAATAGTCATCAACATTTATCTGTTTTTACTTTTCAGTACAAATAAACAATGTCTTCGATGCGCAATTCGATATCTGTAATACTCGACAAACACATATTAACTGGACCTAATTACCTCACTTGGCTAAGAAATTTAAAAATAGTCTTAAATTCGGAAAGGGTAACATATACACTGACTCAGTCGCCCCCTGTTGAGGCTCCGACTGACTGCACTCCTGAGGAATTGCAGGCTTACAAGGAATGGTGTGACCATGACTTGATAGCCAGGTGTTATATGCTGACTTCTATGAACGATGAGCTACAGAGGCGTTTTGAGGGTGCAAAGAGTGCTGCTGACATTCATTTGCATCTCAAAGAGCTCTTTGGAGAGCAAACGCGTCCTCTTAGGCATGCAACCGTCAAGGAGCTGATCACTTTGCGCATGCGAGATGGGGCCTCGGTCCATGAGCATGGCCTAAAGGTGATCGGGCTCGTGGACAAGCTCGTTGGCATGGATATGATCTTGCCTTCGGAGTTGACCACCGACGTGTTGCTGTTATCGCTGCCTAGCTCATTTGATCCTTTTGTGGTGAATTTCAACATGAACAAGATGGAACCGACCCTTGAGGAGTTGGTGAACATGCTTGTTACGTTTGAATCCACCATCAAGAAAGAGAAGTTGGTTCTTTATGTGGGTTCTTCATCTGGTACGAAGATTGATCCACATGGGAAGGGAAAGAAGAGTTCTTTCCAAAGTCCCAAGAAGAACGTGCCCTTGTTGAGGCAATCTCCGAATCCTGTTGAGGCAGCCAGACCAGTTAAGGCTGACAAGACTGGTGATGTTTGTCATCACTGCAAGAAGCCTGGACATTGGAGGCGAAACTGCAAGGAATATCTGGCCCAGAAGTGTTCTGGAAACGGTATGTTCTAAATTTAAGTAAACATTTCAATTAACTCTACTTCTTGGGTATTAGATACCGGTTGTGGCTCACATCTCTGTAATGGGTTACAGGTGATGGGAAGAAGTAGGAAGCTTAAGGAAGGTGTGACCTTCTTGAGGATGGGCAATGGAGCAAGAGTTGCTGCCAAGGCCATTGAAGATGTTTACTTATTATTGAACAATAGTTTAAGTTAATTTTATGAGATGTTTTGTTTGTACCTGTTTGGTGTAAAACATTGTTTCCATTTCTATTGTGATAAAAATGGATATTCTTGTTTATTTAGCAAAGGTGTTTGCAACATTTACAAGAATGAATGTTTAATTGGTACTTGAAAACGATCTCTATAACTTAAAAGTAAAAGATATTCTACTAAATGTCCATTTAAAGGCAGACACCATATGAGATATGGATGGGTAAGCCTCCCAAATATTCTTGTCTTAGAATATAGGGAGCCCTGCTTATGTGAAGCAGGTAAGTGGGAGATAAATTGGATTGTTGATCCATTTTATGTTACTTTGTGGGATATCCAAGGAATAAAGTTGGATATCATTTCTATCATCCCCAAGAAACAAAAATGTTTGTTTCTAGGAATGCAACCTTTTTGGAAAAGGATTTTCTATTGGATAGAAAAAGGGAGATGATAGAACTCGAAGAGGTTCGAGAGAAACCCGCAATTATAGAACCCACACCCGATGAGCCAAGAGAGGAGATACAAGCTCCTAGCAGATACGAGAAAGTCTCGAGACCACCTATGAGGTATGGTCAGCTTCTTGAAGAAGGCCATGATGAGCCTAACCATGGATGTGATCCAAGGACCTTCAAGGAAGCGTTATCTGATGCCGATTCATCCAAGTGGCTTGAAGCAATGGAATCTGAGTTGAATTCCATGCATTCGAACCAAGTGTAGGATCTTGTGGATCCACCTGAGGGAACTGTTCCCACAGGGACTTGGGGCGGATGGGAAGGTATTGACCTTCAAGGCGCGATTGGTGGCAAAAGGATGTACTCAAAGACAAGGAGTTGACTTTGAGGAAACCTTTTCCAATCGCAATGTTCAAGTCCATAAGGATTTTATTAGCCATAGCTGCATAGTATGACTATGAGATATGGCAGATGGATGTCAAGACAAACTTTCTTAAATGGGGATTTTAAGAAAGTTATTTACATGTCTCAACCTGAAGTGTTTACATCTATCGGAAGTGAGCATATGGTATGCAAACTTCAAAGACCTGATTATGGTCTAAAGCAGGCATCAAGGAGTTGGAACCTTAGATTCGATAGTACAATCAAAGAGTTTGATTTACTAAGAATCCTGAGGGACCCTATGTGTATAAGAAGGTCAGTGGGAGTGTTGTGACATTCCTGGTGTTGTATGTTGATGACATTCTACTCATTGGGAATGATGTAGGAATGTTGTAATCAACTAAAATATGATTAGCGAGTAAGTTCTCAATGAAGGACTTGGGTGAAGCATCTTTTGTATTGGGATACAGATCTATTGAGATAGATCAAAAGGATGGCTTGGTCTCACCCAGTCCACATACATGATACCATCGTGAAGCGGTTCTCGATGGATGAGTCCATGAGAGGACATCTACCAATGTGTCATGGCGTGTCCATATCCAAGTCTGTCTCTCAAGACAGATGCAGAGATAATGGCGATGACACGCATTCCGTATGCTTCGGAAATTGGTAATATCATGTATGGGATGATATCTACACGTCCTGACGTGGCGTTTGCACTATGTGTAGTGAAAGGATATCAATCGAACCCTGGTCTTCCACACCTGAAAGCTGTGAAAGACATCCTCAAGTAGTTGAGAATGACCAATAAGTTGTTCTTGGTCTATGGGGGTAGAGAACTGAAATTGGAAGGCTATACCGACACTAGCTTCCAAAACGATATCGATAACTCGAAGTCAACCTCTAGTTTTGTATTCATGCTCAACGGTGCTGCTGTCTCTTGGAAGAGTTCCAAGCAAGACAATATTACGGATTCCAGCAGAGAGGCCGAATACATTGCTGCATCAGATGCAGCAAGAGAGGCTGTTTGGATAAGGAATTTCGTCCAAGAGTTGGGCGTCATTCCTAATGGAGTTGCTCCTATCCCGGTGTTGTGTGACAACACGGGAGCTTTAGCTCAAGCAAAGGAGCCAAGGTCTCATCAGAAATCCAAACTCGTATTGAGAAAGTACCACATCCTCGGAGAGATTGTGGAAAGAAGAGTAGTGTCTATTGACAATGTCGGCTCCGCAGATTATGTTGTTGATCCACTAGCTAAGCCTTTACCTGGACCATTATTCGACAAGCATCGCGAATCAATGGGTTTTAAGCATATGGGTAGTTGGCTCTAGTGCAAGTGGGAGATTGTTAGAGTAGGTGCCCGTCGAGCCAAGTGTTGGCCGAGTGTTCACAATGAAACTCTTTGTATAAGCAGTCTTTATTTTAATAATATTTGAAATTATTATTTTGGCGAATCTTTATCTGTATACCCATGCTAGCTGCATAGATAAAGCCCTTGAATATACAAATAGTAGAAAGAATATGAGATGCTCATATGATGAGTATCATGAAACTCATATTTGTAATACTGTATATTCTAAACGGTTCCTAGTCGATTCAGCCGCCACTAAGAAGGATATAGGCCGCTCGAGTTAGAGACTAGTATCTGCGATGTGAGTACCATGTTTCATTGGTAGGGGACATTGTGATGTCCGAACATGCAGATAGGTGCTCCTTGTAGAGTGCACTGAACAACCCTCCATAAAAGGACTTTCCAAGTGGTTCTCACTTATCGAGTGGAAAAGTCCTGGTTTATGGTTGTACAGAATTAGTCCTTATGACCCGGGACAACATTGAGACTCTATGTGCTAGAATTACACTTTGACTTGTTTACCGACTCTCATGGGGTCATCAGGTGGCAAGGTTGGGTGTTCTGTCGAAACACATAGGAGTCGATGCATTGTAGTCGGGGATTCACCGCTTACCTTCGGGTATGGATATCCTATGTGTTATCATGTGTATGTAGATCGAAATCTCTGGCCAGAGTATGGTTGTAATTATGAAAGGTGTTTCATAGATTACACCATCGATGCAACTACGACATGACACATAGTATCGATTCATTGACAACTCTCGATAAACCAATGGTTGTCGAATCGATCGGGATATATGAGTTGAAGGGACCGTACTGTACGCTAACCATAATTGAATGGTTCTTGCAGGCACTATCATTTGATACCTAGGGAATCATGTAAGCGATGCTGCTAGGCGTTTAACATGATTGGTTGGGTACTATCAGACTTGAGTTCTGACGTTCTTGTTATCAAGGTGTTGATAAGTAAGAATGGAGCAATTGGGGTATGCTCGCATAAGGACATGTTTAGTCCGAATCACATGGAGATGTGAACCCACGGCTAGTTGTATCAATGAACCATTGAGGGCCACACAAGTACTAGCTTTGTAAATCCCGATGAGAAGTAAAAATAGTTCAATGTGTTGAACGGCTTATAAAGGAGTTTATAAGCGTAAGGAAAATTAGAAGTATGACTTCTATAAAGGAGAAAATAGTTCAATGTGTTGAACGGCTTATAAATGAGTTTATAGGCGAAAGAAAAATAGAAGTGTGACTTCTATGAGAGAAATATAAATTTTAATTTATGGAAGTGTTCCTAGATTAAAATTTGGCCAAGTGAATATTGTATTTGAAAATTGTGATTTTCATAAACATTATTATGGACTAAATTAAATTAATTCAAGTGTTGAATTAATTAAACACTAGTGGACCTAGTAGAGTCCAAATAATTAAATTAATTCAAGTGTTGGATTAATTAAATTATATTGAGTCTTGTAGAGCTCAATTAAAATAATTATTTAACTAGTGGGACTTGGGTAAATTCAAGTAATGTTTAATTAGTCTCAAATATGTTTGAGATAATTAAATTTAGTCCAAGGTTTTTAATTTGATTAAAAACCATATTATATAACTTGCATGCATGGGAGGTCAAGAGTTGGAGACTACTTTTTGGGATATCAAGGCATGGCATGCAAAAAGGTGTTTTTGCTTTTTGCTTTTTGGACATCCAAGACAAGTCTTCCTTCCCCATTCTTGCAAGGGACATGGCCGAAAAATATTCACCTATATTTCTCCCTCATTTTTCTCTCTTTTGTTCTTCAAATTGTTGGAGAATAAAATACTTCTTTCATTGAAAAATCTTCTTGTTTTTCTAGTGCAAAACAAGAAGGGATTTACCTAGTTGGTGGTGGGCCTAATTTGAAGGAAAGATTCAAGCATTTGGAGGAGGAGCTTGTAGATCTTCATGCCTTGAAGAGCTTTGTTGTTTGACAACAAAGTTGGAGCCACAATCAACTTTTGAAGTTGATAGGTATATTTTCTTAACATCCTATGTATGGTTTGATTTTTGTAAATATTACACAAGAACAAAACATGGTGGCCAAAAATATTCTTTCAAAATTTCGAATTTTATGCTTCCGTTGCGTTTCCGGCCACCGTAACCGGTCCGCTTTCAGTATCGCCACGGCACATTGCACGATGTCCCAAGATAGGATGCTAGCGATAGAACTACAGTCCATGACGGATAGGTCAGGACACTGGATGTATGGTTATATCGAGTAATGGAATCCATTACGGAATTCGATATAGGAACACCATATTTGGTTATATCGAGTAAAGGGGTTGGAATTCTTCTATTACGGAATTCGATATAGGAATACCGGGGCACTGGTTATATCGAGTAATAGAGATTATGGTTCCATCCTTTACGGAATTCGATATAGGAATACCACATCTGGAAACCGGGATCCCTAGACTAGGATTGAGTCTAGTCTTAAATGATGTAGCTACGAGTATTGTTTATGTTTCGGATTATGATACATATTCATGTTACCTGATTACATGCTTTATATTTTTTATATGATTGCATGTTTCATTGATTTATACTGGGGATTATATTCTCACCGGTATATCCGGCTGTTGTCTTGTTTGTATGTGTACTTGACAACAGGTGGGACAGGATCAGGGTCCAGGAGATGAGAGAGATCGTGATTAGCGTGGAGGCTCCGGACTTGGATTAGAGATAGGGTTGAACACTTGATAGTAGTTGTCAAACCATAGTTTGAATAAATATTTGTGATACAGGACTTGTATTTTATATATATACTGATATGTATATATGGTTTGATTGCACTACGTTCCGCATTTTAAAAAAAAATTTAGACCCTGTTTTTAATTGATTAATTAGTCCCATTTATGATTAAGAACTTGATTAGCGTCCGGGTCCCCACAACAGGTGGTATCAGAGCCATAGATCCTTGAGATTGAGATAGGAGCTAGTGAGCGGGGTAGAATGAGATTTTCTTTCCTTGCTTTTGATTGCTAGCATGTTTACCGCTTTAATACATGTTACCTGACTTATCTGCTATTGATATGGTATTGTGTATTATTGGAATGGATCAGCTGTAAGATGATCCAGGGAGGCTTGAACACGGAATTATTGTTGGAACTGCTAACCCTTTTGGTTATTAGATATGCCTCCGAGAAGAATGCCAGAACAGGGGAGTACCTCGAATCCTCCCATGGATGTGACACCTACAGCAATGGAGAAATTGCTGAAACGGTTTCAGTCATTTCACCCACCGACTTTGAAAGGAACGGAGAACTCCGTGGATTGTGAAAGTTGGTTGGACGACATTGAATCACTGTTTGACTCTTTGGAGTATACGGAGGAAAAGAGGGCGAAACTGATAATACACCAGTTGCATGACGTTGCTAAACACTGGTGGATCACGACAAAAAGGGCATTGGAACAGCGAGGTACGGCCATTACCTGGAATGTGTTTAAGACTGAATTCTATCTACGGTTCTTTCCAGTTTCTTATAGGAAAGACAAGGGAGCCGAGTTTGCAAACCTGAAACAAGGCCAGTTGAACATTGAAGATTATGTGGCTAAGTTTTCGACACTGCTTCGATTTGCTCCCCACGTAGCTGAACATGATGAGGCCGTTGCGGACCAGTTTATAAATGGCCTAAATCCTGAGATTTTTACCTTGGTGAATACTGGGAGGCCCAACAACTTCACCGATGCCCTGAACAGAGCCAAGGGAGCCGAGGCAGGCTTGATGAGGCAGAGAGAGGCTTCGTCTGTGCTTCCAGCACCGGGACAGCAACCACCTCCTAGATTTGAAGGTGGCACCAGCGGTAGCGGAAAGAAGGATTTCTTGAAGGCTAGAGGGAAGCAATTCAAGAAATCGGGGACTACCTCGTCCAGTTCGAGTAGCTCTAGACAGACCGGTCAGAGCCAGAGCTATGCAGGACCGTACTGTGGTACCTGTGGAGGGAGGCATTCCACAGATCAGTGCCGAGGAGTAGTTGGCAGCTGTCGTATCTGTAGACAGCAAGGACACTTTGCTCGAGTGTGTCCCCAGAGGAGTGCCCAGGGATCACAGGCTGCTGAGTCGTCTGGATCAGTGGCTCAGGCATGAAGACGACCGTCTGCCGTTCATACTTTTCAGCCAGTACCGTCTACTCTGTCACAGCAGAGGCCAGGAGGGGGCCAGACTGCGAGCCAGCCTCCTAGACAGCAGGCCCGATTGTTTGCTTTGACTGAGGAGCAGGCACAGGATGCACCTGACGATGTAGTGGCAGGTAACTGTTTGATCTCTGGTTATCCTGCATATGTATTGATTGATACTGGTGCATCACATACTTTTATGTCTGAGCGATTTGCTTTAATGCATTCATTGCCTGTTGAGTCCTTAGCTACTGTAGTATCTGTCACGTCTCCGTTAGGAACAGGTTTGATATCAGTGAAATCTGTGAAATCGTGTATACTGCAGTACGACGGGCATACGATTGATTTAGACTGTATGGTTCTTGGTTTATCTGATTTTGATTGTATTGTCGGCATCGACATGTTGACCAAGTACCGAGCTACAGTCGATTGTTTCCACAAGATAGTTCGATTCAGACCTGAGATGGCTAAGGAGTGGAAATTTTATGGTAAGGGTTCTCGAGCCAGAATTCCTTTGATATCTGCCATAAATATGACACGATTATTGCAGAAAGGAGCGGATGGATTCCTGGTATATTCAGTTGATTTACTGAAGCCGAGCCCATCATTGGCGGACTTGCCAGTGGTGTGTGAGTTTGCTGATGTCTTTCCAGATGAGATTCCTGGATTGCCTCCGATTCGAGAAATAGACTTCAGCATTGAGTTAATGCCAGGAACAGTTCCGATTTCGAGAGCTCCCTACCGGATGGCACCTATCGAGTTGAAGGAGTTGAAAGAACAGTTGGAAGATTTACTGGCCAAGGGATATATCAGACCGAGTGTATCTCCTTGGGGTGCTCCAGTACTGTTCGTGAGAAAGAAAGATGGGTCGATGAGACTTTGTATCGACTACAGGCAACTGAACAAGGCAACGGTAAAGAATAAATACCCCTTGCCTCGTATTGATGATCTGTTTGATCAGTTGCAAGGTTCATCTGTGTATTCCAAGATCGACTTGAGATCTGGATACCATCAACTGAGAGTCAGGGACTCTGATATCTCAAAGACAGCATTCAGAACAAGGTATGGACATTATGAGTTTATTGTCATGCCTTTTGGTTTGACGAATGCACCAGCGGTATTTATGGGATTGATGAACCGCGTATTTCAGAAATACTTGGATGATTTTGTGATCATATTCATTGATGATATATTGATTTATTCAAAGAATATGATTGAGCATGCTAATCATCTGAGGACTGTATTGAGAATTCTGAGAACTGAGAAGCTGTATGCTAAATTTTCGAAATGCGAGTTTTGGCTGAAACAGGTTGTGTTTTTGGGTCACATTATATCGGGAGACGGTATATCCGTTAATCCCAGTAAGGTTGAAGCCGTGATTAGTTGGCCGAGACCTACATCTGTGCCGGAAATTCGCAGTTTTATGGGTTTGGCAGGGTATTACCGACGTTTTATCCAAGATTTTTCGAGTATTGCCAAGCCTATTACACAGTTAACTCAGAAGAATGCCCCGTTTAATTGGTCTGAGGAATGTGAGACCAGTTTTCTTGAGTTAAAGAAAAGATTAACCAGTGCGCCTGTGTTGACGATTCCTTCAGGTACTGGTAGATTTGTTGTTTATTGTGATGCATCTCACCGAGGATTGGGTTGTGTTTTGATGCAGCAAGGGCATGTGATTGCTTATGCCTCAAGACAGCTGAAACCCCATGAAACCCGTTACCCAATTCATGATCTTGAATTGGCAGCCATAGTCTTTGCTCTGAAGATATGGCGACATTACCTCTACGGTGAGAAGTTTGAGATATATTCTGATCATAAAAGCTTGAAATATCTGTTTTCACAATCTGAATTGAATATGAGACAGAGAAGATGGCTGGATTTATTGAAAGATTTCGATTGTGAAATCAAGTATTATTCAGGGAAGTCAAATGCAGCAGCTGATGCACTAAGTCGAAAGGTATGTGCACTATCCTTATCGACGATTGGTTTATCGAATTTGATTGAAGATTGCTGTTTGTCTGGATTAGTATTTGAGACAGATCGTCAGCCTCTAAGATTGTGTGCTGTTCAAGCTGAACCAGAGCTACTTTTGAAAATTAAAACGGCTCAGAAAGTTGATCAGAATGTACAGAAGTCGATTGCGATGGTTAGAACTGGACATCAATCGGAATATCAGGTTCGTGACAACGTTTTGTATGTGAATAATCGTATTGTTGTGCCGAATGTCTCAGAATTGAGACAACGAATACTAACAGAAGCGCACAACAGTCGTTTTAGCATTCATCCTGGTGGCAGAAAAATGTACAATGATTTAAAGACACAGTATTGGTGGAAACAAATGAAATCTGATGTGACTGAATTTGTAGCCAAGTGTCTGAATTGCCAACAGGTGAAGGCTGAAAGAAAGAAACCAGGAGGATTATTACAGAGTTTGTCCATTCCTGAATGGAAATGGGATCACATTTCCATGGATTTTGTGACACAGTTACCGAGATCCTCCCGAGGTTGTGATGCGATTTGGGTCGTGATTGATCGACTGACCAAATCAGCATGTTTTATTCCATACAAGATGACGTATAGATATGATCAGATGGCCGATATCTATGTCCGGGAAGTAGTAAGATTGCATGGAGTGCCAAAGTCGATTGTTTCAGACCGAGATCCTCGGTTTACTTCGCACTTTTGGCAGAGTCTGCAGCAAGCTCTTGGTACGAAGTTACATCTGAGCACCGCATATCATCCACAGACCGATGGACAGTCAGAGCGAACTATCCAGACCCTGGAAGATATGCTGAGAGCAGTGGTGCTAGATTTTAGCACTACTTGGCAAGATGCATTGCCTCTTTGTGAGTTTTCGTACAACAACAGCTATCAGACGAGTATTGAGATGGCTCCATTCGAAGCGTTGTACGGAAAGAAATGTCGATCCCCTCTGTATTGGGATGATATCTCTGAAGTTCCTGAGACTGGACCTGACATGATCAGAGATATGAATGAAAAAGTAAAGTTGATTCAGAAGAAAATGAAGGCAGCTCAGGACAGACAAGCCAAATATGCCAACCTCAGACGACGACCGTTGGTATTTGAGGCAGGAGACCGAGTATTCCTGAAGATTTCTCCTTTCAGAGGTGTTGTCAGATTTGGCAAGAAAGGGAAATTGTCTCCACGATATGTTGGTCCATATGAGATCCTAGAGAAGATAGGAGATCGTGCCTATCGACTCGCCTTACCGCCTTCATTATCTGGAATACATGATGTCTTTCATGTATCTATGCTGCGGAAATATCTCCCCGATGATTCTCACGTGATTCAACCAGATGAGGCAGAACTTGATGAAAATCTGAGTTATCTTGAGAAGCCGATCCGGATTATCGATCGTAAAGAAAAACAGCTCAGAACAAAGATGATTCCTCTTGTGAAAGTTCAATGGACTCGTCACGGGGTTGAAGAAGCTACGTGGGAGACTGAATCTGACATGAGACAGGAATTCCCAGCATTATTTCACTGATGTAATTTCGTATACAGTTTTTGTATATATACTCCTTATTAATACGATTGACAGTTTGTGATTTCGAGGACGAAATCGTATCTTAGGGGGGGAGAAATGTAATGCCCGGAAATTTAATCCTAGTAATCTGTAATTATTGATTTATAATTCGTTATGATTACGAAAGGATTAATCGGGACACGAAATACACATAAGTGTGAAAAGTGTGTGTATGTGTGAAGAGCCCCGCGCACAGGCGCATGCACGCCGCGCGCACATGCGCGAGACGTCCCGAAGGGTCCGCGCACATGCGCGATAAGCTGCGCGCATATGCGCGCAAACTCCAGAAGAGTCCGCGCACATGCGCGGCTGAGATTCGCGCACATGCGCGAGCTGCCGAGACTCTCACCGCGAAGACCAGTAGGTCTCGCGCATATGCGCCGGTAGTGTCGCGCACATGCGCGAGACATGCAGCGCGGGAGATCACCACTTGGCGAGTGCAGGTCGTGTGTGTATATATATATATATACAGCAGCGTAAATTAAGAAAGAAAAGCGAAAGTTCAGAGGAAATATTGATTCTTGATTTTAGAATTCAATCGTGCGATCAATCCGTCCGTCTGATTTTGATTCTGACTTCGGTAGTGAGTTCCTATCGACGTAGGCTACACTTTGACGTAAGTTTTGCTACGTTTTGACATGCTTTGAAATTATGCTATTGTCAGAATTGAATGAGACTCATATATGTGGTTCTTGAAATAGTAGACATCATAGAATCGAAGTCAGATTAAGAAATAGACTGATTATGGAATTGTTATGATTTTCTGATTATAATCAGTTGATACCAGACAGATTTGGATTATGGATTAATTATAGATGGTATTGGATATGGGTTATAGATTGTAACTATTATCTGGTGAATTGGTATTGACGGAGATATTAGAATTATACCGTTATACCGTTGATTTTGAATTAATTCCAGATTGATCAGATTATTATGGAATTGACTGGTATATTGATATGAAATTATTGATATTGTCATTACCAGACAGACTGTGAATTCAGGACTTTTACTGAGAGGGAAACCGAGACTGCAAAGAAAGGTATAAGTCAATGTGGTATTGGGAGATGGACTTGAGTCGGCTTGGACTTGGGTTTCCCTAAATCACATACTTTATTTATTGCATTGATATTTGCATTTATTTGATTAATATACTTGTGCTCTTGATATTTAGATGACAGGTATTAGTCGAACTGTCTTTTGACACACCGTGCCGGATAGTGGTGGTATCGCCACGGCACATTGCACGATGTCCCAAGATAGGATGCTAGCGATAGAACTACAGTCCATGACGGATAGGTCAGGACACTGGATGTATGGTTATATCGAGTAATGGAATCCATTACGGAATTCGATATAGGAACACCATATTTGGTTATATCGAGTAAAGGGGTTGGAATTCTTCTATTACGGAATTCGATATAGGAATACCGGGGCACTGGTTATATCGAGTAATAGAGATTATGGTTCCATCCTTTACGGAATTCGATATAGGAATACCACATCTGGAAACCGGGATCCCTAGACTAGGATTGAGTCTAGTCTTAAATGATGTAGCTACGAGTATTGTTTATGTTTCGGATTATGATACATATTCATGTTACCTGATTACATGCTTTATATTGTTTATATGATTGCATGTTTCATTGATTTATACTGGGGATTATATTCTCACCGGTATATCCGGCTGTTGTCTTGTTTGTATGTGTACTTGACAACAGGTGGGACAGAATCAGGGTCCAGGAGATGAGAGAGATCGTGATTAGCGTGGAGGCTCCGGACTTGGATTAGAGATAGGGTTGAACACTTGATAGTAGTTGTCAAACCCTAGTTTGAATAAATATTTGTGATACAGGACTTGTATTTTATATATATACTGATATGTATATATGGTTTGATTGCACTACGTTCCGCATTTTAAAAAAAAATTTAGACCCTGTTTTTAATTGATTAATTAGTCCCATTTATGATTAAGAACTTGATTAGCGTCCGGGTCCCCACAACTTGTGTGGCCCTCAATGGTTCATTGATACAACTAGTCGTGGGTTCACATCTCTATGTGATTCGGACTAAACATGTCCTTATTCGAGCATACCCCAATTGCTCCATTCTTACTTATCAACTCCTTGATAGTAAGAACGTCAGAACTCAAGTCTGATAGTACCCAACCAATCACGTTAAACGCCTAGCAGCATCGCTTACGTGATTCCCTAGGTATCACATGATAGTGCCTGCAAGAACCATTGAATTATGGTTAGCGTACAGTACGGTCCCTTCAACTCATATATCCCGACCGATTCGACAACTATTGGTTTATCGAGAGTTGTCAATGAATCGATACTATGTGTCATGTCGTAGTTGCATCGATGGTGTAATCTATGAAACACCTTTCATAATTACAACCATACTCTGGCCAGAGATTTCGATCTACATACACATGATAACACATAGGATATCCATACCCGAAGGTAAGCGGTGAATCCCCGACTACAATGCATCGACTCCTATGTGTTTCGACAGAACACCCAACCTTGCCACCTGATGACCCCATGAGAGTCGGTAAACAAGTCAAAGTGTAATTCTAGCACATAGAGTCTCAATGTTGTCCCGGGTCATAAGGACTAATTCTGTACAACCATAAACCAGGACTTTTCCACTCGATAAGTGAGAACCACTTGGAAAGTCCTTTTATGGAGGGTTGTTCAGTGCACTCTACTAGGAGCACCTATCTGCATGTTCGGACATCACAATGTCCCCTACCAATGAAACATGGTACTCACATCGCAGATACTAGTCTCTAACTCGAGCGGCCTATATCCTTCTTAGTGGCGGCTGAATCGACTAGGAACCGTTTAGAATATACAGTATTACAAATATGAGTTTCATGATACTCATCATATGAGCATCTCATATTCTTTCTACTATTTGTATATTCAAGGGCTTTATCTATGCAGCTAGCATGGGTATACAGATAAAGATTTGCCAAAATAATAATTTCAAATATTATTAAAATAAAGACTGCTTATACATAGAGTTTCATTGTGAACACTCGGCCAACACTTGGCTCGACGGGCACCTACTCTAACAATCTCCCACTTGCACTAGAGCCAACTACTCATATGCTTAAAACCCATTGATTCGCGATGCTTGTCGAATAATGGTCCAGGTAAAGGCTTAGCTAGTGGATCAACAACATAATCTGCGGAGCCGACATTGTCAATAAACACTACTCTTCTTTCCACAATCTCTCCGAGGATGTGGTACTTTCTCAATACGAGTTTGGATTTCTGATGAGACCTTGGCTCCTTTGCTTGAGCTAAAGCTCCCGTGTTGTCACACAACACCGGGATAGGAGCAACTCCATTAGGAATGACGCCCAACTCTTGGACGAAATTCCTTATCCAAACAGCCTCCCTTGCTGCATCCGATGCAGCAATGTATTCGGCCTCTGTGCTGGAATCCGTAATATTTTCTTGCTTGGAACTCTTCCAAGAGACAGCAGCACCGTTGAGCATGAATACAAAACCAGAGGTTGACTTCGAGTTATCGATATCGCTTTGGAAGCTAGTGTCGGTATAGCCTTCCAATTTAAGTTCTCTACCCCATAGACCAAGAACAACTTATTGGTCCTTCTCAACTACTTGAGGATGTCTTTCACAGCTTTCAGGTGTGGAAGACCAGGGTCCGATTGATATCCTTTCACTACTCATAGTGCAAACGCCACGTCAGGACGTGTAGATATCATCACATACATGATGCTACCAATTGCCGAAGCATACGGAATGCGTGTCATCGCCACTATCTCTGCATCTGTCTCAAGAGACAGACTTGGATAGGGACACGCCATGACACATTGGTAGATGTCCTCTCATGGACTCATCCATCGAGAACCGCTTCACGATGGTATCAATGTATGTGGACTGGGTGAGACCAAGCCATCTTTTCGATCTATCTCAATAGATCTGTATCCCAATACAAAAGATGCTTCACCCAAGTCCTGCATCGAGAACTTACTCGCTAACCATATCTTTGTTGATTGCAACATTCTTACATCATTCCCAATGAGTAAAATGTTATCAACATATAACACCAGGAATGTCACAACACTCCCACTGACCTTCTTATACACATAGGGTCCCTCATGATTCTTAGTAAATCAAACTATTTGATTGTACTGTCGAATCTGAGGTTCCAACTCCTAGATGCCTGCTTTAGATCATAAATAGATCTCTGAAGTTTGCATACCATATGCTCACTTCCGATAGATGTAAACCCTTCAGGTTAAGATATGTAAATAACTTTCTTAAAATCCCATTTAAGAAAGTTTGTCTTGACATCCATCTGCCATATCTCATAGTCATACTATGCAGCTATGGCTAATAAAATCCTTATGGACTTGAACATTGCGATTGGAAAAGGTTTCCTCAAAGTCAACTCCTTGTCTTTGAGTACATCCTTTTGCCACCAATCGCGCCTTGAAGGTCAACACCTTCTTATCCTCCCCAAGTCTCTGTGGGAACAGTTCCCACAAGTGGATCCACAAGATACTACACTTGGTTCGAATGTATGGAATTCAACTCAGATTCCATTTCTTCAAGTCACTTGGATGAATTGGCATCAGATAACGCTTCCTTGAAGGTCCATGGATCACATCCATGGTTAGGCTCATCATGGCCTTCTTCAAGAAGCTGACCATACCTCATAGGTGGTCTCGAGACTTTCTCGTATCTGCTAGGAGCTTGTATCTCCTCTCTTGGCTCATCGGGTGTGGGTTCTATAATTGTGGGTTTCTCTCGAACCTCTTCGAGTTCTATCATCTGCCTTTTTCTATCCAATAGAAAATCCCTTTCCAAAAAGGTTGCATTCCTAGAAACAAACACTTTTGTTTCTTGGGGATGATAGAAGTAGTATCCAATCGAATTCATTGGATATCCCACAAATTAGCATAAAATGGATCGACTATCCAATTTATCTCCCACTTACCTGCTTCACATAAGCAGGGCTCCCCATATTCCAAGATAAGAATATTTGGGAGGCTTACCCATCCATATCTCATATGGTATCTGCCTTTGAATGGACATTTAGTAGAATATCTTTTACTTTTAAGTTATAGAGATCGTTTTCAAGTTCTCAAGTACCAATTAAACATTCATTCTTGTAAATGTTGCAAACACCTTTGCTAAATAAACAAGAATATCCATTTTTATCACAATAGAAATGGAAACAATGTTTTACACCAAACAGGTACAAACAAAACATCTCTTAAAATTAACTTAAAGTCATTGTTCAACAATAAGTAAACATCCTTAATAGCCTTGACAGCAACTCTTGCTCCATTGCTCATCCTCAAGAAGGTCACACCTTCCTTAAGCTTCCTACTTCTTCCCATCACCTGTAACCTATTACAGAGATGTGAGTCACAACCGGTATCTAATACCCAAGAAGTAGAGTTAATTAAAATGTTTACTTAAATTTAGAACATACCGTTTCCAGAACACTTCTGGGCAAGATATTCTTTGCAATTATGCCTCCAATGTCCAGGCTTCTTGCAGTGATGACATACATCATTAGTCTTGTCAGCCTTAACTGGTCTGGCTGCCTCAACAGGGTTCGGAGATTGCCTCAACAGGGGCACGTTCTTCTCAGGACGTTGGAAAGAACTCTTCTTTCCCTTCCCATGTGGATCAATCTTCGTACCAGATGAAGAACCCACATAAAGAACCAACTTCTCTTTCTTGATGGTGGATTCAAACGTAACAAGCATGTTCACCAACTCCTCAAGGGTCGGTTCCATCTTGTTCATGTTGAAATTCACCACAAAAGGATCAAATGAGCTAGGCAGTGATAACAGCAACACGTCGGTGGTCAACTCCGAAGGCAAGATCAGATCCATGCCAACGAGCTTGTCCACGAGCCCGATCACCTTTAGGCCATGCTCATGAACCGAGGTCCCATCTCGCATGCGCAAAGTGATCAGCTCCTTGACGGTAGCATGCCTTAGAGGTCGTGTTTGCTCAGCAAAGAGCTCTTTGAGATGCAAATGAATGTCAGCAGCACTCTTTGCACCCTCAAAACGCCTCTGTAGCTCATCGTTCATAAAAGTCAGCATATAACACCTGGCTATCAAGTCATGGTCACACCATTCCTTGTAAGCCTGCAATTCCTCAGGATTGCAGTCAGTCGGAGCCTCAACAGGGGGCGACTGAGTCAGTGTATATGTTACCCTTTCCGAATTTAAGACTATTTTTAAATTTCTTAGCCAAGTGAGGTAATTAGGTCCAGTTAATATGTGTTTGTCGAGTATTACAGATATCGAATTGCGCATCGAAGACATTGTCGATTTGTACTGAAAAGTAAAAACAGATAAATGTTGATGACTATTTTAAAATATTTGGTAAGATATAAAGTATGGACTTTAACTTTATAAATATTTACTCCCACTGTTTTGACATCTTTCACTACCCTCTAGTGAAAACGGGAAACTCTTTCCTCAGTAGGTACGTAAGGTCCAATTAGCGAATTGTGATCCCGAATAATATCGGCCATCACAATTCCTAAAAGGTAGTTTCCAATTGCATCACAATGCAACCCTCTACGTAAACTTTTGTCTCACGTTTGATTAGGACCCAATAATATGACGTCGTTCATCTTTACGTGTCAAGCCTAACCCATCGATGTTGAACCTTAATGGACGGTCGCCATGAGTTCCCTCAATAATATGAGCCGAAATCATGGGAGTTCCACGTAGTTCACATCACCATGTCAATGGATGTCACAGCTTTCCGGCACCCAGAGCTCCCCCAATAATATGAGCCGAGCCCCGAGTACGGGTAGCGTTCATCATGCACCCATTGTCGATGGAAGACAAGGAAATTATAACCAATTTTATAATTCCCCTTTTCGGGCTTGATATTAATTTTGAATCTTATTCAAAATGAGGGTTTTTAATTTTGAAAGGTCTCATCATTAATTTTATTTTAAAAGCTCGCCATGTTTGATCGTATGTTTGCCGGATTCATGCAACTTTGTTATTATAATAATAATAACGCACATACTCATTATTTATAACATATCATGCATATATTATAAATAGAAAAAAGTACAAGGATGATCAATTGCCCCAACACTAATGGCCCGTGTGAGCCAAACACGGGCCTAGGTCCAATCCTAGGGTAAATGCACGGGATGCAATGCAACTATACTATTACATTAGCATCCAATATTACATGTCTTTGATCTTCATAATCACCAAGGCCACCATCTTCCAATCTTGATCTTCACCTATTCTAATATTTACAATTAAATATCCATGGCACATAGGGATACATCTCATGGGGTGGGAACGGGCCATAAACCAAGCCCACTTTAAATTGATAATTATTACAATCAAACAACACAAATATCCTAGCATACACCTAGCAAATTGGGCTTGGGCTTTTGATCATCCTTCATGCATAATATCACATATCATACACCATCAATTAATTATCACTATAATTAATTGATCCAATATTATATATCTTGATCCAATCACTAACCGCCACAATTATAAATTAAATTAACAAAGTATACAAACACCTTTGTCTACTTTCAAATTAATTTATTTATAATCGAATTTCTTGTAAATCACAATTTACTATAAATAATTAAAGTCCAACTTCAATTATTTATTTTATGAGAAAACATGTGCAACAATTGTAAATTTAAACTTAAGGGCCCAAAAACCATTTTTCACCAAAAATACTTTGGCCCATTTAAATTTCACAAATTATGTTGGCCATCCAATGGCCCAACATCTCAAGGCCCATGACACTTGGATTAACCAAAACACTTTTGGAAACCCTAGCCGTCATCGCCGTCGCCGGAGCTCCGTCGCCGGATTCCGGCCACAACAAAAAAATTTTTTTTTTTTTTATTTTAAAAACTGCATTTCGGGCAGCCCCTTGGGCTGCCCCTCGGCTGCCCGAAATTCTCGGGCAGCCCCCGAAAATTTTTTTTTTTTTTTTTGCTTCAAAAAATTTCGGCCTTGATGTATTATTGCACCAAAAAATCTCAAACGGTTAGAAATCGATCTCAACATAATATTATGCAAATATTACACAAAAACCGTAACCTTAGCTCGGATACCACTTGAAAGCGGACCGGTTACGGTGGCCGGAAAACGCAACGGAAGCAAAAATTCGAAATTTTAAAGGAAAATTTTCGGCCACCATCTAAAGTTGTGTAATATTTACAAAATCTCAAACCATACATAGGGTGTTTTAGAATTTACCTATCAACTTTAAAAAGTTGATTGTGGCTCCAACTTTGTTGTCAAACAACAAAGCTCTTCAAGGCATGAAGAAATCTACAAGCTCCTCCTTTTCTTTGAGTTCTTTCCTTCAAAATCAAGCCCACCACTAACTAGGTAAATCCCTTCTTGTTTTGCACTAGAAAAACAAGAAGATTTATCAAAGAGAAGTGTTTTTGATCTCCAACAATTGAAGAACAAAAGAGAGAAAAATTTGAGAGAATAATATCATGAGATTTCGGCCATAGTATGTGTAATGGAGGAGGGAAGAGTTCTCTTGGGGTTGCAAAAAGTTGATCCAAAAAGTGGCATGCCATGCCAATATTTTATTCAAAAGTAATCCCCAACTCTTCACCTCCCATGCATGCATATAATATAGTTTTTAATCAAATTAAAAACTTTGGACTAAATTTAATTATCTCAAACACATTTGAGACTAATTAAACATTACTTGAATTTACCCAAGTCCCACTAGTTAAATAATTATTTTAATTGAGCTCTACAAGACTCAATATAATTTAATTAATTCAACACTTGAATTAATTTAATTATTTGGACTCTACTAGGTCCACTAGTGTTTAATTAATTCAACACTTGAATTAATTTATTTAGTCCATAATAATGTTTATGAAAATCACAATTTTCAATTGCATTATTCTCTTGGCCAAATTTTAATTTAGGAACACTTCCATAAATCAAAATTTACATTTCTCTCATAGAAGTCATACTTCTATTTTTTTCTTTACACTTATAAACTCATTTATAAGTTGTTCAACACATTGAACTATTTTCTCCTTTATAGAAGTCATACTTCTAATTTTTCTTACGCTTATAAACTCCTTTATAAGCCGTTCAACACATTGAACTATTTTTACTTCTCATCGGGATTTACAAAGCTAGTACTTGTGTGGCCCTCAATGGTTCATTGATACAACTAGTCGTGGGTTCACATCTCTATGTGATTCGGACTAAACATGTCCTTATTCGAGCATACCCCAATTGCTCCATTCTTACTTATCAACTCCTTGATAGTAAGAACGTCAGAACTCAAGTCTGATAGTACCCAACCAATCACGTTAAACGCCTAGCAGCATCGCTTACGTGATTCCCTAGGTATCACATGATAGTGCCTGCAAGAACCATTCAATTATGGTTAGCGTACAGTACGGTCCCTTCAACTCATATATCCCGACCGATTCGACAACTATTGGTTTATCGAGAGTTGTCAATGAATCGATACTATGTGTCATGTCGTAGTTGCATCGATGGTGTAATCTATGAAACACCTTTCATAATTACAACCATACTCTGGCCAGAGATTTCGATCTACATACACATGATAACACATAGGATATCCATACCCGAAGGTAAGCGGTGAATCCCCGACTACAATGCATCGACTCCTATGTGTTTCGACAGAACACCCAACCTTGCCACCTGATGACCCCATGAGAGTCGGTAAACAATTCAAAGTGTAATTCTAGCACATAGAGTCTCAATGTTGTCCCGGGTCATAAGGACTAATTCTGTACAACCATAAACCAGGACTTTTCCACTCGATAAGTGAGAACCACTTGGAAAGTCCTTTTATGGAGGGTTGTTCAGTGCACTCTACAAGGAGCACCTATCTGCATGTTCGGACATCACAATGTCCCCTACCAATGAAACATGGTACTCACATCGCAGATACTAGTCTCTAACTCGAGCGGCCTATATCCTTCTTAGTGGCGGCTGAATCGACTAGGAACCGTTTAGAATATACAGTATTACAAATATGAGTTTCATGATACTCATCATATGAGCATCTCATATTCTTTCTACTATTTGTATATTCAAGGGCTTTATCTATGCAGCTAGCATGGGTATACAGATAAAGATTTGCCAAAATAATAATTTCAAATATTATTAAAATAAAGACTGCTTATACATAGAGTTTCATTGTGAACACTCGGCCAACACTTGGCTCGACGGGCACCTACTCTAACAGGGATAAGGTGATGGAGGTGAGGGAGTCAGGGGAGAGGGGGGAGAAGTCGCAGAGGGTTGAGAGCAATGCTCGACCTCCGCCGCAGGGTAGACAAGAAGGATCCTCGTCCAGGAGTGAACTGAGATCTCGCCCATCTTCTAGGCGGGGTCGAGGCCCTCCATGGATACATCAGAGGATCGAAGAGCCGAGAAGAGAAGGGCGGGGTCAGGATGCTCCTCGGGAACCTGTCGAACCGAGGAGGAGAGCAGATGGAGATAACCACCCCACAAGAGGGATGATTCATATGATCTCGGGGGGTGCTACTGATAGGGATTCCGGGCGAGCGCGGAAGGCGCATGGGAGGAGGTTGGAGAACTTTGAAATATCGAGGAGTGCGAACTTACCCCAGGATCCTGTCATCAGTTTTGGACCGGATGACCTCCGAGGCGTTGTGGCTCCTCATAACGATGCCTTGGTGGTGAAAGCCACCGTTGCCAATTACGATGTGGCACGAATTTTTATTGATAATGGAAGCTTTGTTAATATCCTGTTCAAGAGCACCATGGATCAGATGAAGGTGGAGGGATTTGAGTTCGAGCCGATCTCCACTCCTCTATATGGATTTGCAGGACATGCCATCCCGCCGCTCGGTCAAATTGTCCTTCCTCTATCTTTGGGACATGAGCCTCGGCGGGTAACGAAGATGACGACGTTTACTGTGGTGGACACCCCATCCGCTTACAATGGAATTCTGGGGCGACCAGCCCTAAAGGATTTCAGAGCTGTGGCGTCCACGTATCATCAGAAGTTGAAATTTCCTGTGGGGAGGGAGGTTGGAGTCTTATGTGGGGATCAGAAAGTCGCTCGTCGATGTTATGAGGGGATAGTGAAAGAAGAGGGGAAGAGGGCACGTGTGGAGGTCAATATGATTAGAAGGGGGCGAAGCGGGTTGCCCGTGGTAAGGAGGGAGGTTCATGAGGTGATGGATGAGAATCCGGAGATCGTGACATTGGGGCCTGACAAGAAAACTCTAAGAATAGCCCCTGACCTTGACCCAGAGGTAAGGGAAAAACTTATTACTTGTTTACAAGCTAATCTCAACAGGTTCGCTTGGTCTGCCCAAGAGCTCACAGGGACGAGTCCAGATGTAGCAGAACATCGGTTAAACATCTTACCGAATTCCCGTCCAGTAAAACAGAAAAAGAGACACTTCGGGCCCGAGAAAGATATAGTCATAAAGAAGGAGGTGGGAGAGTTGCTCAGCGCTGGGCACATTCGAGAGGTACAATTTCCTACTTGGCTCTCGAATGTCGTTCTTGTTCCGAAAAGTTCAGGAAAATGGAGGATGTGTGTGGACTTCAGAGATCTCAACAAGGCATGTCCTAAAGATTGTTATCCCTTTCCGCGGATAGATCAGTTGGTGGACTCCACAGCCGGACATCAGTATTTGTGCATGCTGGATGCTTATCAGGGGTACCATCAAATCCCCTTGGCCGGGGAGGATCAAGATAAAGTAAGTTTCATTACCTCTGAAGGAACTTTCTGTTACGTGGTCATGCCCTTCGGACTCAAAAATGCCGGAGCCACGTATCAGCTGTTGATGGATAAAGTCTTTTCTAAGCAGGTGGGGAGGAATGTGGAAGTGTATGTGGATGACATCATGGTAAAGTCTAAGGATTCAGACATGCTCATACCTGACTTAGTGGAGACCTTTTCCACTCTCAGGTCCTATGGACTGAAATTGAACCCTCAGAAATGTATATTTGGAGTGAAGAGTGGGAAGTTTCTGGGTTATATGGTGACAGAGAGGGGGATTGAAGCTAACCCCGAGAAAGTTCAAGCTATCCAAGATATGGCCTCTCCCCGGGGACCCAAAGATGTTCAGCAGTTGACGGGGAGAATTGCTGCCTTGGCACGTTTTATCTCAAGGTCCGCCCACCGAAGCTTACCGTTCTTCCGTACTTTGAGAAAGGCGAAAAAATTTGAATGGAATCCAGCCTGCGAGACAGCGTTTGAAGAGTTGAAAAGATACCTTGCTGAGCTGCCTGTCCTGGCCAAACCGGCCGCAGGTGAGACTCTGTGGGTATATTTATCTGCCACCGAGGAAGCTGTGAGTTCGGTCCTTGTCAAGTTGGAGGGGTCGACTCAGCAGCCGGTCTATTATGTTTCGCATGCACTCAAGGGGGCAGAGATCAGATACTCAGGGTTGGAAAAATTGGCTTTGGCTTTAGTGATGACAGCGAGACGCTTGAGACCCTATTTTCTGTCTCATCCAATTGTGGTGCTCACCAACAGTCCATTGGGCAGAATCCTCACTCATTTTGATATCTCCGGCCGCCTGGTTAAGTGGACTACGGAGTTGGGAGAATATGACATCCAGTACGAGCCGAGAACAGCTATTAAAGCACAAGCCTTAGCCGATTTTCTGGCTGAGACTGTGCATCAGGAGAATGAAGACCCTTGGAAGGTGTATGTAGATGGTTCCTCGTCGAAGGATGGAAGTGGGGTGGGAGTAGTACTGATTTCACCAGCTGGGGAGGAAGTGAAGTTGGCTGTAAGGTTGGATTTTCGAGCATCCAATAATGAGGCAGAGTATGAGGCTGTGTTGGCAGGGCTTCGAGCAGCCAGAAATGTGGGAGCTACCCAGGTACTTATTTTTTCTGACTCACAGTTGGTAGCGCAACAGATGAAGGGGATGTATGATGTGAAGGATGAGAAACTTATTGAGTATGCTCGAGAAGTGGACAGAGTTAGAGAGAAATTCACAGAGATTATATTTGAACAGATTCCCAGGAAAGAAAATGAAAAGGCAGACACTCTAGCCAAAATGGCTGGAACGATGGGAACTTGGAAGACTAGAGATGTTGTACTTCAGGTAGAGCTCACACCCCACACGAGTTCACCTGTAGTTGAACAAGAAGAAGAGGATTGGAGGACTGACATAATTGATTACCTGAAAGAGGGAAAGCTTCCTGATAACCCTCGCGAGGCTCGTAAGTTGAAGACAAAATGTGCACGCTATGTAATGGTTGAGGACGTGTTATTTAGAACGTCTTTTGCAGGACCGCTCCTTCGATGTTTGAGTTACCAAGAGGCTGATTATGTGCTTCGAGAAGTTCATGAGGGGTGTTGTGGAAATCATTTGGGAGCTTATGCATTGGCAAGGAAGGTGCTCCTCGCCGGTTATTCTTGGCCATCAGTGTTGCATGATGCTCAAGAGTTGGTAATGTCTTGCGATAGTTGTCAACGTCATGCGCGGCTAAGTCACCGGCCGACCGCGATGATGAAGGCTGTCACGGCCGCCTGTCCCTTTGACCAGTGGGGAATGGATATCGTGGGACCGTTTCCTATAGCTCCGGCTCAGAAAAAATTCCTACTGGTAGCAGTTGATTATTTTTCAAAGTGGGTGGAGGCAGAGCCTTTGGCCAGAATCACTGAGAACGACGTCCTGAAATTCTTGTGGAAGAGCATAGTATGCAGGTACGGGGTACCTAGAAGGTTGATATCCGATAATGGGAGACAGTTCCAAGGGGCCAAAATCGAAGCTTGGTGCAAAGAGATGAAGATCCAACAAGTCTTTACCTCTGTAGCTTACCCGCAGAGTAATGGCCAGGTGGAGGTGACTAATCGGACGCTGGTACAGGGTCTGAAAGTTCGACTGGGCAAAGCCAAAGGCAATTGGGTGGATGAGTTACCAAGTGTCTTATGGGCATACCGAACCACTCCGAGAGAGGGAACCAAAGAAACTCCTTTCAGTTTGGTCTACGGTAATGAAGCAGTGCTCCCGGCTGAGATCGGGTTGGAATCGGCAAGGGTGATGTTTTATGACGAGGACAATGGTGCGAGACGCGCTACTGACCTTGATCTGTTGGAGGGAAAGAGAGAGTCTGCCAGCATTCAACTGGAAGCTTATAAGAACCGCATTGCACAGTCTTATAATCGGAGAGTCGTGCAGAGAAACTTTCAAGTGGGTGATTTGGTCCTAAGGAAAGTGCAAGAAGAGCATAGAGGAAAACTGGACCCAAAGTGGGAGGGTCCCTTCAAGGTGGTCGAGAGACTGAGCTCTGGAGCCTATTACTTGGAGAATACGCAAGGCAAAGCTTTGAAAAGGCATTGGAATGCTTATCACCTCAGAAAATATTATTCTTGATTCTGTCATTGATGTATTTTATTTCCTGAATTTTCCTATGTAATCTATTGGAATTCAATAAAATCAAGTTCTTCCCTTTAGTTCATGAATGTTGTTATATTGTGACAGTGATAAAATAATTCCATTTTTCCTACTAAGGCATCGCCTAGTAGAGGAGCAGAGGAGAAGAAAAATTTTATTTTTCCTGCTCAGGTGTCACCTAGCAGAGGAGTTAGAGGGTTGGGGCGTTGAATTTTTATTTTCCTACTAAGGCATCGCCTAGTAGAGGAGGTAGAGGGTGAGGGCGATGATTTTTATTTTCTTGCTCAGGTGTCACCTAGCAGAGGAGTTAAAGGGTTGGGGCGTTGAATTTTTATTTTCCTCCTCAGGTGTCACCTAGCAGAGGAGTTAGAGGGTTTTGGGGTTGATTTTCATTTTTCCTACTAAGGCATCGCCTAGTAGAGGAGCATAGGAGAAGAAAAATTTTATTTTTCCTGCTCAGGTGTCACCTAGCAGAGGAGTTAAAGGGTTGGGGCGTTGAATTTTTATTTTCCTGCTCAGGTGTCACCTAGCAGAGGAGTTAGAGGGTTTTGGGGTTGATTTTCATTTTCCTGCTAAGGCATCGCCTAGCAGAGGAGTTAGAGGGTTGGGGCGTTGAATTTTTATTTTCCTACTAAGGCATCGCCTGGTAGAGGAGTTAGAGGGTGGGGATGTTAAATTTTATTTTCCTGCTAAGGTGTCACCTAGCAGAGGAGTTAGAGGGTTGGGGCGTTGAATTTTTATTTTCCTACTAAGGCATCGCCTGGTAGAGGAGTTAGAGGGTGGGGATGTTAAATTTTATTTTCCTGCTAAGGTGTCACCTAGCAGAGGAGTTAGAGGGTTGGGGCGTTGAATTTTTATTTTCCTACTAAGGCATCGCCTGGTAGAGGAGTTAGAGGGTGGGGATGTTAAATTTTATTTTCCTGCTAAGGTGTCACCTAGCAGAGGAGTTAGAGGGTTGGGGCGTTGAATTTTTATTTTCCTACTAAGGCATCGCCTGGTAGAAGAGTTAGAGGGTGAGGGCGCTGATTTTTATTTTCCTGCTCAGGTGTCACCTAGCAGAGGAGTTAAAGGGTTGGGGCGTTGAATTTTTATTTTCCTGCTAAGGTGTCACCTAGCAGAGGAGTTAGAAGGTTGGGGCGTTGAATTTTTATTTTCCTACTAAGGCATCGCCTGGTAGAGGAGTTAGAGGGTGGGGATGTTGAATTTTATTTTCCTGCTTAGGTGTCACCTGGCAGAGGAGTTAGAGGCTGGGGATGTTAAATTTTATTTTTTCCTGCTTAGGTGTCACCTAGCAGAGGAGTCAGAGGGTGAGGATTCTATTGGCCCTAGCAGGTTAATGATATCAAATACAAACTCGTGAGAAGCAGTAAATTCAAATGCAAAATACTCAAGGTTGCATACATGAAGCGAGTCTCATACATGCCGAAAGTGCACAAAAGGGAAAATCAAATGTAAACATCGCCAAAGTCGCGTAATACTACGGAAAGTAAAACAGTGCAGAAGATAACAAAATATGGCCCGAAGGCGCACAATGTCTACGTAAATGAAAAAATAACGTAAGTGAAGGAGTGCGGCCTAAGAATCGGGAGGGAGACTCGCTACGAAACTCTCAATGTCGATGAAGTCGGTAGGGGCGCCTTGCGGAGGATAGCCCTGAGCCTCGAAGAGACCGACTGCACCTTGGAAACCCACCTCCAGGAAATGATAAGCTTTAGGGGCGCATATATCATTGAACTCCTCAGACTTGAGAAATTCCTCCTTGAAGGAAGAGGCTTCTGCAGCATGTCGTGCTTTGGCATCTTTGAGCTCAGCCTGTGAAGTCTTTAAATCCTTTTTCAGCTTCTGAATATCTTTAGCTTGGTCCTCTGTCAGCCGCTGAAACTCCTGCTTCTGTTTCGAGAGCTCGCCGCATTGGATCTGGGACTCCGAGAGTTGAGCTTGAGACTCCGAAAGTTGAGCTTGAGACTCCGAAAGTTGAGCTTGAGACTCCGAAAGCTCCTTAGCATGCGACACTTTCATCTCGTCAATAGTAGCCTGGAGCTGTTCGCGGAGAGCCTGACCCTCGCGTAATTCCCTACAGGTGTCAGATCGAGCGGTGTGAGCGCGCTCAGCCAACTCCCCGACGTACATCATGCCCTGCATAAGTAGACAAAGGTGAGAGGAAGACAAGGAATCGAATGTATATAGGACATCAATTTAATTATTTAAAGGTTAAAAGAAGAAGTATACCTCAGTGACACTGCTGCATGTCCGGCGAAGGAGGTCAGACCACCCCAGTGAAATCATGAACGCTGCATCCGCCTCGGAAGGAAGCTGATACATTATCTTCTGAGCCAGATGAGTAGGACCCCTCCCCACGATGGCCGAATCCGAGGTGTATAGAGGGGGCACCGCCGATTCAAAGAGAGGCCCCTCATCAGGCTCGGACCCTTCTGGAGAAGAGACCGACATGACGGAAATCTCAGAAATCTTGCGTTTACCATGCTGTGGAACCGACGTGCTGGGATCAGCGGGCACCGTTTGCTTACCAGACAGAAGAGGGGACTCAACGCGAGTGGGTGGGGAGGAGGCTCGCTTTGGGGCGGAAGAGGAGGAGCCTGTCTTCTTTTTCTTCGCCGCAGTAGGGGAGCTAACAGGTTTCTTCGAAGTAGTAGGGCATGAGCCTGTTTTCTTCTTCTCAGCGGCAGAGCAGTCTGCTTTTGTAGCCGTAGTGACTGGTGGAACGACGAACTTCTGGGGAGAGGAGGATGAACTCCCGGCCTTTTTTTTCGCAATCTCACGGAGCAGTGCAGCATTCATGACTCTAACACCTGCAAGCACAAACAGTGAACCGAATGAGAGTGTTATCAAGAAACATAACAAGCAATGGGAAAACAAGAAGTATGAAAAGAGGCAAGAATATCTACCGGCGTTCTCCTCCAGCTCAATATTCGCGGGACTTAACCCGACATGGCACAGGAGATCTTCAGATAGAAGTTGGGGAATGCTAAAGCATCGATCTCCTAGTACACTCATTATGTGTAGATAATCCTTATCTTTCTTATAATCCTTAGGAAGCTCAGGCTTGGCGAAATTAGGGCACCAATCAGTGGAACAAGTGAATTCTTTCGGTGGTTGGATAAAGAAAAAGTATTTTTTCCAATCCTTCACATGACTAGGAGCCCCATCAAAAAGCTTGTGGGTAGACCGGGAAATCACATAGAAGGGTCCTTCTTTTGACTTGGCTAAGACCAGGAAGTAGGAGAAGGTAGTGCAACTTAAAGGAAGATCTAAAGCCCGGAATAACACGATGAGGCAGCATATTGAGCGGAGAGCATTAGGAGTGAGCAAACCTAGATGCATCTGATAATAACTGCTCAGCTCCTGAAGAAAGTCATCTAGTGGAAAGCGCAGACCTGCGTCGAGATTTTGTTGGAAGAAAGTGTAACAACCCTTGGGAGCTAGATAAGGACGGTCATCGGGGGTAGGAATTATGATCTGGTGAGAGGAGGGAATATGCCACAAAGTCCTAAGTTTGGACTCGCTAGTGGGGGGAATGTGGGACGTTAAGTGGCCATACCAGAGGTTATCAGCATTAGAGATATTCATTTGTTGAGTTACGTGACGAATCTCCTTACCAGGGCGGCTATGAGTGACGACCTCTACCTCAGGGATAAATTCAGGATCTTCTAAGGAATTCCTAGACTCGCTAGACCTCTTGGAACCGCTCGCGGAAGTAGACTCAGAACCGCTCGCGGAAGTAGACTCGGAATTACTCGCGGAAGTAGACTCAGAATTACTCGCGTAATCAGACTCGGAATTGCTCGAAGAACTAAACTCGGCAGCATAGGAAGACATTTTCTAAGGACAACTGAGCAAATAAGAAAGAAGACTGTAGTGACCCGTTCCAGAATCACCTACTAAGCAAGAACTAAGCATGCAATTAGCCTAATTAACAACAATCAGAGATAAACGCGGAAACAGTCAACAAATAATGGTTATACAACCCAATCGAAGTCTAGCATAACTCAAACTAAAATATCCAGTACAACCATATCGAAACAAAATAGTACCGATAAACTAAAGCAATCGGCTACTCAACGTCCTCCTCCTCCTCCTGAGCTGTCCAACCTGAGGTCTGCCCCGTGGGAATGGGGTGTCCAAGATAAACAAAACCGAGGACGTGAGCGATAAGAACGCCCAGTACAAAAGCATGAGTATACAGACCTATATGAAATGCACATGCTATGATATGATACCAGGGTAGTCAAGAAACAGGAGTAACAAAGGATCTCAAAATGCTCAGTCTAGAGGCGCCAAGTGGATAGTGCCGCGCGGTACTCCTCTGGGTCACTGCATCCACTACAAGAACAGACGTGGACCTAAAATGTCCCGGATCACCGAAGCCCTCCCGACCCGTCGGCCACTGTGTACTCTCGGTGTCCATGCGTCCACAAGACAAGACAGGGCTGAGCGGCCCCACAAGATGTAGCTTATCTCGAAAGAGATACAGCTCAACAGTAAAGGCTATCTCGAAGGAGTTACGGCTCAACATGAAATGCAACATGCAGTAATAAACGTGACATAATAGCATGCATCATAAGACATATATCAATGCACCACATAATCATGCAACACATATAAGAATGTATACTCGACCAGGATATCTCGGATAGTACTTTCGTACCTCTATCACAGCAAGCATAGCCTTACGCAACACCGCTAATCAGGTCTAGAACAAGCCTACGCATCAAAAGCATACCCAATGAACAATGCTACCATGCTCGACTAGCAAAACCAGTACTACCTAGTACTACCAAAGGTTTAGGGTTTACCTTCTTCCGTCGACAGCCCTTTGATGTCGATTGCCTCGAAACTCAGGCGTCACTACGCTACCAATCCTGGCAGCTCTTGGCTATCGCTCGACCAACAACTAACCCTAGAAACCTTCCAATTCTCTCAACTATGAGACACACTTCGAGAAATTGCAATCCAAAAATGAGGAAATCCGACCACTATTTATAGGCTATGTTCGGATCCACCGAACCCACTTCGGAACGTCCGAACTCTTACGTGTCCAGCTGCTCTTGACACCTCATGATCGGATCCACCGAACATACACTTCGGAACGTCCGAACTTCCACGTGTCCACCGGCTCTTGACACCTCATGATCGGATCCACCGAACTCACTTCGGACCTTCCGAACTCTTCGGTGCTACCGAACCATCTTCGGTCCGTCCGATCATGACCACAGTCAAAATTACACATTAAACCTTCATAATCACCATTAATCCGTTAATTACCCAATTTGGAATTCGGGCTACTACATTCTCCCCCACTTAAAAGATTTCGTCCTCAAAATCCAGCTTAGAGGATGAACAAAATGAAACAACAACATAATCTCAAAATACTCGGTTCATCAAATCCATGAACACCGCTGGCGCATTCGTCAATCCGAATGACATAACTAGAAACTCGTAATGCCCATATCGAGTACGAAATGCAGTCTTGGAAATATCATCATCTCTGACTCTCATCTGATGATAACCCGATCGCAAGTCAACTCGTTACCCTCAAAATCTAAGGGACAACCCATCACTAGACGCTTAACAAATCGTCCTGGTCACCCCAACGACCTACACTTCCCTGACTACTCTCGTCACCAAAGTGGTCAGCCATCGCTATAAGAATGAGGAAAAATGGTAAAATGGTCAACGGAAATCCCAAAACAGAATCTATATCCCAAAATCGTATGCATGCTCTGATACCATAAATGTAGTGACCCGTTCCAGAATCACCTACTAAGCAAGAACTAAGCATGCAATTAGCCTAATTAACAACAATCAGAGATAAACGCGGAAACAGTCAACAAATAATGGTTATACAACCCAATCGAAGTCTAGCATAACTCAAACTAAAATATCCAGTACAACCATATCGAAACAAAATAGTACCGATAAACTAAAGCAATCGGCTACTCAACGTCCTCCTCCTCCTCCTGAGCTGTCCAACCTGAGGTCTGCCCCGTGGGAATGGGGTGTCCAAGATAAACAAAACCGAGGACGTGAGCGATAAGAACGCCCAGTACAAAAGCATGAGTATACAGACCTATATGAAATGCACATGCTATGATATGATACCAGGGTAGTCAAGAAACAGGAGTAACAAAGGATCTCAAAATGCTCAGTCTAGAGGCGCCAAGTGGATAGTGCCGCGCGGTACTCCTCTGGGTCACTGCATCCACTACAAGAACAGACGTGGACCTAAAATGTCCCGGATCACCGAAGCCCTCCCGACCCGTCGGCCACTGTGTACTCTCGGTGTCCATGCGTCCACAAGACAAGACAGGGCTGAGCGGCCCCACAAGATGTAGCTTATCTCGAAAGAGATACAGCTCAACAGTAAAGGCTATCTCGAAGGAGTTACGGCTCAACATGAAATGCAACATGCAGTAATAAACGTGACATAATAGCATGCATCATAAGACATATATCAATGCACCACATAATCATGCAACACATATAAGAATGTATACTCGACCAGGATATCTCGGATAGTACTTTCGTACCTCTATCACAGCAAGCCTAGCCTTACGCAACACCGCTAATCAGGTCTAGAACAAGCCTACGCATCAAAAGCATACCCAATGAACAATGCTACCATGCTCGACTAGCAAAACCAGTACTACCAAAGGTTTAGGGTTTACCTTCGTCCGTCGACAGCCCTTTGATGTCGATTGCCTCGAAACTCAGGCGTCGCTACGCTACCAATCCTGGCAGCTCTTGGCTATCGCTCGACCAACAACTAACCCTAGAAACCTTCCAAATCTCTCAACTATGAGACACACTTCGAGAAATTGCAATCCAAAAATGAGGAAATCCGACCACTATTTATAGGCTATGTTCGGATCCACCGAACCCACTTCGGAACGTCCGAACTCTTACGTGTCCAGCTGCTCTTGACACCTCATGATCGGATCCACCGAACATACACTTCGGAACGTCCGAACTCCCACGTGTCCACCGGCTCTTGACACCTCATGATCGGATCCACCGAACTCACTTCGGACCTTCCGAACTCTTCGGTGCTACCGAACCATCTTCGGTCCGTCCGATCATGACCACAGTCAAAATTACACATTAAACCTTCTTAATCACCATTAATCCGTTAATTACCCAATTTGGAATTCGGGCTACTACAAGACTAACCCCGACGTAGCGTGGAAAGGTACGCAAGGGATAAGACCGAGAGCGCTCGGGCGCTGCTGGGCGAGACGCGGGCGTGCGGGGCGAGAGCTGCTGGGCGGGCGAGACTCGGGCGTGTGGGGCGAGAGCTGTTGGGCGAGACGCCGAGAGCTCTTGGGCGAGAGCTGCTGGGCGAGACGCGGGCGTGTGGGGCGAGACTCGGGCGCAGGGGCGAGAGCTGCTGGGCGGGCGAGACTCGGGCGTGTGGGGCGAGAGCTGTTGGGCGAGACGCTGAG
>NW_027330737.1:62500-101182 GCF_022965805.1 Primulina eburnea
ATTACTTTATGGGCTAAACTTTGCAAAATAAAGTTGTAATCTACTACTTGTCATCCTCAAACGGATGGAGAAACTGAAGTTGTCAATAGAACTTTGGGAACACTTTTGCGTGCTATTCTTAAAAAGAACTTGGACTGACATTTCTATGGACTTTATTTTGGGGTTGCCTAGGACTAAGAAGGGGAGGGATTCTATTTATGGATTACTTTATGGGCTAAACTTTGCACAATAAAGTTGTAATCTACTACTTGTCATCCTCAAACGGATGGACAAACTGAAGTTGTCAATAGAACTTTGGGAACACTTTTGCGTGCTATTCTTAAAAAGAACTTGGACTGACATTTTTATGGACTTTATTTCGGGGTTGCCTAGGACTAAGAAGGGGAAGGATTCTATTTATGGATTACTTTATGGGCTTTACTTTGCACAATAAAGTAGTAATCTACTACTTGTCATCCTCAAACGGATGGACAAACTGAAGTTGTAAATAGAACTTTGGGAACACTTTTGCGTGCTATTATTAAAAGAACTTGGACTGACATTTCTATGGACTTTATTTTGGGGTTGCCTAGGACTAAGAAGGGGAGGGATTCCATTTATGGATTACTTTATGGGCTAAACTTTGCACAATAAAGTTGTAATCTACTACTTGTCATCCTCAAACGGATGGACAAACTGAAGTTGTAAATAGAACTTTGGGAACACTTTTGCGTGCTATTCTTAAAAGAACTTGGACTGACATTTCTATGGAATTTATTTTGGGGTTTCCTAGGACTAAGAAGGGGAGGGATTCTATTTATGGATTAATTTATGGGATAAATTTTGCACAATAAAGTTGTAATCTACTACTTATCATCCTCAAACGGATAGACAAACTGAAGTTGTCAATAGAACTTTGGGAACACTTTCGCGTGCTATTCTTAAAAAGAACTTGGACTGACATTTATATGGAATTTATTTTGGGGTTGCCTAGGACTAAGAAGGGGAGCGATTCTATTTATGGATTACTTTATGGGCTAAACTTTGCACAATAAAGTTGTAATCTACTACTTGTCCTCCTCAAACGGATGGACAAACTGAAGTTGTCAATAGAACTTTGGGGACACTTTTGCGTGCTATTATTAAAAGAACTTGGACTGACATTTCTATGGACTTTATTTTGGGGTTGCCTAAGACTAAGAAGGGGAGGGATTCTATTTATGGATTACTTTATGGGCTAAACTTTGCACAATAAAGTTGTAATCTACTACTTGTCATCCTCAAACGGATGGACAAACTGAAGTTGTCAATAGAACTTTGGGAACACTTTTGCGTGCTATTCTTAAAAAGAACTTGGACTGACATTTCTATGGACTTTATTTTGGGGTTGCCTAGGACTAAGAAGGGGAGGGATTCTATTTATGGATTACTTTATGGGCTAAACTTTGCACAATAAAGTTGTAATCTACTACTTGTCATCCTCAAACGGATGGACAAACTGAAGTTGTCAATAGAACTTTGGGAACACTTTTGCGTGCTATTCTTAAAAGAACTTTGACTGACATTTCTATGGACTTTATTTTAGGGTTGCCTAGGACTAAGAAGGCGAGGGATTCTATTTATGGATTACTTTATGGGCTAAACTTTGCACAATAAAGTAGTAATCTACTACTTGTCATCCTCAAACGGATGGACAAAATGAAGTTTTAAATAGAACTTTGGGAACACTTTTGCGTGCTATTCTTAAAAGAACTTGGACTGACATTTCTATGGACTTTATTTTGGAGTTTCCTAGGACTAAGAAGGCGAGGGATTCTATTTATGGATTACTTTATGGGCTAAACTTTGCACAATAAAGTTGTAATCTACTTCTTGTCATCCTCAAACGGATGGACAAACTGAAGTTGTCAATAGAACTTTGGGAACACTTTTACGTGCTATTCTTAAAAAGAACTTGGACTGACATTTCTATGGACTTTATTTTGGGGTTGCCTAGGACTAAGAAGGGGAGGGATTCTATTTATGGATTACTTTATGGGCTAAACTTTGCACAATAAAGTTGTAATCTACTACTTGTCCTCCTCAAACGGATGGACAAACTGAAGTTGTCAATAGAACTTTGGGAACACTTTTGCGTGCTATTCTTAAAAAGAACTTGGACTGACATTTCTATGGACTTTATTTGGGGGTTGCCTAGGACTAAGAAGGGGAGGGATTCTATTTATGGATTACTTTATGGGCTAAACTTTGCACAATAAAGTTGTAATCTACTACTTGTCATCCTCAAACGGATGGACAAACTGAAGTTGTCAATAGAACTTTGGGAACACTTTTGCGTGCTATTCTTAAAAAGAACTTGGACTGACATTTTTATGGACTTTATTTCGGGGTTGCCTAGGACTAAGAAGGGGAAGGATTCTATTTATGGATTACTTTATGGGCTTTACTTTGCACAATAAAGTAGTAATCTACTACTTGTCATCCTCAAACGGATGGACAAACTGAAGTTGTAAATAGAACTTTGGGAACACTTTTGCGTGCTATTCTTAAAAAGAACTTGGACTGACATTTTTATGGACTTTATTTCGGGGTTGCCTAGGACTAAGAAGGGGAAGGATTCTATTTATGGATTACTTTATGGGCTTTACTTTGCACAATAAAGTAGTAATCTACTACTTGTCATCCTCAAACGGATGGACAAACTGAAGTTGTAAATAGAACTTTGGGAACACTTTTGCGTGCTATTATTAAAAGAACTTGGACTGACATTTCTATGGACTTTATTTTGGGGTTGCCTAGGACTAAGAAGGGGAGGGATTCCATTTATGGATTACTTTATGGGCTAAACTTTGCACAATAAAGTTGTAATCTACTACTTGTCATCCTCAAACGGATGGACAAACTGAAGTTGTAAATAGAACTTTGGGAACACTTTTGCGTGCTATTCTTAAAAGAACTTGGACTGACATTTCTATGGAATTTATTTTGGGGTTTCCTAGGACTAAGAAGGGGAGGGATTCTATTTATGGATTAATTTATGGGATAAATTTTGCACAATAAAGTTGTAATCTACTACTTATCATCCTCAAACGGATAGACAAACTGAAGTTGTCAATAGAACTTTGGGAACACTTTCGCGTGCTATTCTTAAAAAGAACTTGGACTGACATTTATATGGAATTTATTTTGGGGTTGCCTAGGACTAAGAAGGGGAGCGATTCTATTTATGGATTACTTTATGGGCTAAACTTTGCACAATAAAGTTGTAATCTACTACTTGTCCTCCTCAAACGGATGGACAAACTGAAGTTGTCAATAGAACTTTGGGGACACTTTTGCGTGCTATTATTAAAAAGAACTTGGACTGACATTTCTATGGACTTTATTTTGGGGTTGCCTAGTACTAAGAAGGGGAGGGATTCTATTTATGGATTACTTTATGGGCTTTACTTTGCACAATAAAGTAGTAATCTACTACTTGTCATCCTCAAACGGATGGACAAACTGAAGTTGTAAATAGAACTTTGGGAACACTTTTGCGTGCTATTATTAAAAGAACTTGGACTGACATTTCTATGGACTTTATTTTGGGGTTGCCTAAGACTAAGAAGGGGAGGGATTCTATTTATGGATTACTTTATGGGCTAAACTTTGCACAATAAAGTTGTAATCTACTACTTGTCATCCTCAAACGGATGGACAAACTGAAGTTGTCAATAGAACTTTGGGAACACTTTTGCGTGCTATTCTTAAAAAGAACTTGGACTGACATTTCTATGGACTTTATTTTGGGGTTGCCTAGGACTAATAAGGGGAGGGATTCTATTTATGGATTACTTTATGGGCTAAACTTTGCACAATAAAGTTGTAATCTACTACTTGTCATCCTCAAACGGATGGACAAACTGAAGTTGTCAATAGAACTTTGGGAACACTTTTGCGTGCTATTCTTAAAAGAACTTTGACTGACATTTCTATGGACTTTATTTTAGGGTTGCCTAGGACTAAGAAGGCGAGGGATTCTATTTATGGATTACTTTATGGGCTAAACTTTGCACAATAAAGTAGTAATCTACTACTTGTCATCCTCAAACGGATGGACAAAATGAAGTTTTAAATAGAACTTTGGGAACACTTTTGCGTGCTATTCTTAAAAGAACTTGGACTGACATTTCTATGGACTTTATTTTGGAGTTTCCTAGGACTAAGAAGGCGAGGGATTCTATTTATGGATTACTTTATGGGCTAAACTTTGCACAATAAAGTTGTAATCTACTTCTTGTCATCCTCAAACGGATGGACAAACTGAAGTTGTCAATAGAACTTTGGGAACACTTTTACGTGCTATTCTTAAAAAGAACTTGGACTGACATTTCTATGGACTTTATTTTGGGGTTGCCTAGGACTAAGAAGGGGAGGGATTCTATTTATGGATTACTTTATGGGCTAAACTTTGCACAATAAAGTTGTAATCTACTACTTGTCCTCCTTAAACGGATGGACAAACTGAAGTTGTCAATAGAACTTTGGGAACACTTTTGCGTGCTATTCTTAAAAAGAACTTGGACTGACATTTCTATGGACTTTATTTGGGGGTTGCCTAGGACTAAGAAGGGGAGGGATTCTATTTATGGATTACTTTATGGGCTTTACTTTGCACAATAAAGTAGTAATCGACTACTTGTCATCCTCAAACGGATGGACAAACTGAATTTGTAAATAGAACTTTGGGAACACTTTTGCGTGCTATTATTAAAAGAACTTGGACTGACATTTCTATGGACTTTATTTTGGGGTTGCCTAGGATTAAGAAGGGGAGGGATTCTATTTATGGATTACTTTATGGGCTAAACTTTGCAAAATAAAGTTGTAATCTACTACTTGTCATCCTCAAACGGATGGACAAACTGAAGTTGTAAATAGAACTTTGGGAACACTTTTGCGTGCTATTCTTAAAAGAACTTGGACTGACATTTCTATGGACTTTATTTTGGGGTTGCCTAGGATTAAGAAGGGGAGGGATTCTATTTATGGATTACTTTATGGGCTAAACATTGCAAAATAAAGTTGTAATCTACTACTTGTCATCCTCAAACGGATGGACAAACTGAAGTTGTCAATAGAACTTTGGGAACACTTTTGCGTGCTATTCTTAAAAAGAACATTGGACTGACATTTCTATGGACTTTATTTTGGGGTTGCCTAGGACTAAGAAGGGGAGGGATTCTATTTATGGATTACTTTATGGGCTAAACTTTGCACAATAAAGTTGTAATCTACTACTTGTCCTCCTTAAACAGATGGACAAACTGAAGTTGTCAATAGAACTTTGGGAACACTTTTGCGTGCTATTCTTAAAAAGAACTTGGACTGACATTTCTATGGACTTTATTTGGGGGTTGCCTAGGACTAAGAAGGGGAGGGATTCTATTTATGGATTACTTTATGGGCTTTACTTTGCACAATAAAGTAGTAATCGACTACTTGTCATCCTCAAACGGATGGACAAACTGAAGTTGTAAATAGAACTTTGGGAACACTTTTGCGTGCTATTATTAAAAGAACTTGGACTGACATTTCTATGGACTTTATTTTGGGGTTGCCTAGGACTAAGAAGGGGAGGGATTCTATTTATGGATTACTTTATGGGCTAAACTTTGCAAAATAAAGTTGTAATCTACTACTTGTCATCCTCAAACGGATGGACAAACTGAAGTTGTAAATAGAACTTTGGGAACACTTTTGCGTGCTATTCTTAAAAGAACTTGGACTGACATTTCTATGGACTTTATTTTGGGGTTGCCTAGGACTAAGAAGGGGAGGGATTCTATTTATGGATTACTTTATGGGCTAAACTTTGCAAAATAAAGTTGTAATCTACTACTTGTCATCCTCAAACGGATGGACAAACTGAAGTTGTCAATAGAACTTTGGGAACACTTTTGCGTGCTATTCTTAAAAAGAACTTGGACTGACATTTCTATGGACTTTATTTTGGGGTTGCCTAGGACTAAGAAGGGGAGGGATTCTATTTATGGATTACTTTATGGGCTAAACTTTGCACAATAAAGTTGTAATCTACTACTTGTCATCCTCAAACGGATGGACAAACTGAAGTTGTCAATAGAACTTTGGGAACACTTTTGCGTGCTATTCTTAAAAAGAACTTGGACTGACATTTTTATGGACTTTATTTCGGGGTTGCCTAGGACTAAGAAGGGGAAGGATTCTATTTATGGATTACTTTATGGGCTTTACTTTGCACAATAAAGTAGTAATCTACTACTTGTCATCCTCAAACGGATGGACAAACTGAAGTTGTAAATAGAACTTTGGGAACACTTTTGCGTGCTATTATTAAAAGAACTTGGACTGACATTTCTATGGACTTTATTTTGGGGTTGCCTAGGACTAAGAAGGGGAGGGATTCTATTTATGGATTACTTTATGGGCTAAACTTTGCACAATAAAGTTGTAATCTACTACATGTCATCCTCAAACGGATGGACAAACTGAAGTTGTAAATAGAACTTTGGGAACACTTTTGCGTGCTATTCTTAAAAGAACTTGGACTGACATTTCTATGGAATTTATTTTGGGGTTTCCTAGGACTAAGAAGGGGAGGGATTCTATTTATGGATTAATTTATGGGATAAATTTTGCACAATAAAGTTGTAATCTACTACTTATCATCCTCAAACGGATAGACAAACTGAAGTTGTCAATAGAACTTTGGGAACACTTTCGCGTGCTATTCTTAAAAAGAACTTGGACTGACATTTATATGGAATTTATTTTGGGGTTGCCTAGGACTAAGAAGGGGAGCGATTCTATTTATGGATTACTTTATGGGCTAAACTTTGCACAATAAAGTTGTAATCTACTACTTGTCCTCCTCAAACGGATGGACAAACTGAAGTTGTCAATAGAACTTTGGGACACTTTTGCGTGCTATTATTAAAAAGAACTTGGACTGACATTTCTATGGACTTTATTTTGGGGTTGCCTAGTACTAAGAAGGGGAGGGATTCTATTTATGGATTACTTTATGGGCTTTACTTTGCACAATAAAGTAGTAATCTACTACTTGTCATCCTCAAACGGATGGACAAACTGAAGTTGTAAATAGAACTTTGGGAACACTTTTGCGTGCTATTATTAAAAGAACTTGGACTGACATTTCTATGGACTTTATTTTGGGGTTGCCTAGACTAAGAAGGGGAGGGATTCTATTTATGGATTACTTTATGGGCTAAACTTTGCACAATAAAGTTGTAATCTACTACTTGTCATCCTCAAACGGATGGACAAACTGAAGTTGTCAATAGAACTTTGGGAACACTTTTGCGTGCTATTCTTAAAAAGAACTTGGACTGACATTTCTATGGACTTTATTTTGGGGTTGCCTAGGACTAAGAAGGGGAGGGATTCTATTTATGGATTACTTTATGGGCTAAACTTTGCACAATAAAGTTGTAATCTACTACTTGTCATCCTCAAACGGATGGACAAACTGAAGTTGTCAATAGAACTTTGGGAACACTTTTGCGTGCTATTCTTAAAAGAACTTTGACTGACATTTCTATGGACTTTATTTTAGGGTTGCCTAGGACTAAGAAGGCGAGGGATTCTATTTATGGATTACTTTATGGGCTAAACTTTGCACAATAAAGTAGTAATCTACTACTTGTCATCCTCAAACGGATGGACAAACTGAAGTTGTAAATAGAACTTTGGGAACACTTTTGCGTGCTATTCTTAAAAGAACTTGGACTGACATTTCTATGGACTTTATTTTGGAGTTTCCTAGGACTAAGAAGGCGAGGGATTCTATTTATGGATTACTTTATGGGCTAAACTTTGCACAATAAAGTTGTAATCTACTACTTGTCATCCTCAAACGGATGGACAAACTGAAGTTGTCAATAGAACTTTGGGAACACTTTTACGTGCTATTCTTAAAAAGAACTTGGACTGACATTTCTATGGACTTTATTTTGGGGTTGCCTAGGACTAAGAAGGGGAGGGATTCTATTTATGGATTACTTTATGGGCTAAACTTTGCACAATAAAGTTGTAATCTACTACTTGTCCTCCTTAAACGGATGGACAAACTGAAGTTGTCAATAGAACTTTGGGAACACTTTTGCGTGCTATTCTTAAAAAGAACTTGGACTGACATTTCTATGGACTTTATTTGGGGGTTGCCTAGGACTAAGAAGGGGAGGGATTCTATTTATGGATTACTTTATGGGCTTTACTTTGCACAATAAAGTAGTAATCGACTACTTGTCATCCTCAAACGGATGGACAAACTGAATTTGTAAATAGAACTTTGGGAACACTTTTGCGTGCTATTATTAAAAGAACTTGGACTGACATTTCTATGGACTTTATTTTGGGGTTGCCTAGGATTAAGAAGGGGAGGGATTCTATTTATGGATTACTTTATGGGCTAAACTTTGCAAAATAAAGTTGTAATCTACTACTTGTCATCCTCAAACGGATGGACAAACTGAAGTTGTAAATAGAACTTTGGGAACACTTTTGCGTGCTATTCTTAAAAGAACTTGGACTGACATTTCTATGGACTTTATTTTGGGGTTGCCTAGGATTAAGAAGGGGAGGGATTCTATTTATGGATTACTTTATGGGCTAAACATTGCAAAATAAAGTTGTAATCTACTACTTGTCATCCTCAAACGGATGGACAAACTGAAGTTGTCAATAGAACTTTGGGAACACTTTTGCGTGCTATTCTTAAAAAGAACATTGGACTGACATTTCTATGGACTTTATTTTGGGGTTGCCTAGGACTAAGAAGGGGAGGGATTCTATTTATGGATTACTTTATGGGCTAAACTTTGCACAATAAAGTTGTAATCTACTACTTGTCATCCTCAAACGGATGGACAAACTGAAGTTGTCAATAGAACTTTGGGAACACTTTTGCGTGCTATTCTTAAAAAGAACTTGGACTGACATTTCTATGGACTTTATTTCGGGGTTGCCTAGGACTAAGAAGGGGAAGGATTCTATTTATGGATTACTTTATGGGCTTTACTTTGCACAATAAAGTAGTAGTCTACTACTTGTCATCCTCAAACGGATGGACAAACTGAAGTTGTAAATAGAACTTTGGGAACACTTTTGCGTGCTATTATTAAAAGAACTTGGACTGACATTTCTATGGACTTTATTTTGGAGTTTCCTAGGACTAAGAAGGCGAGGGATTCTATTTATGGATTACTTTATGGGCTAAACTTTGCACAATAAAGTTGTAATCTACTACTTGTCATCCTCAAACGGATGGACAAACTGAAGTTGTCAATAGAACTTTGGGAACACTTTTACGTGCTATTCTTAAAAAGAACTTGGACTGACATTTCTATGGACTTTATTTTGGGGTTGCCTAGGACTAAGAAGGGGAGGGATTCTATTTATGGATTACTTTATGGGCTAAACTTTGCACAATAAAGTTGTAATCTACTACTTGTCCTCCTTAAACGGATGGACAAACTGAAGTTGTCAATAGAACTTTGGGAACACTTTTGCGTGCTATTCTTAAAAAGAACTTGGACTGACATTTCTATGGACTTTATTTGGGGTTGCCTAGGACTAAGAAGGGGAGGGATTCTATTTATGGATTACTTTATGGGCTTTACTTTGCACAATAAAGTAGTAATCTACTACTTGTCATCCTCAAACGGATGGACAAACTGAATTTGTAAATAGAACTTTGGGAACACTTTTGCGTGCTATTATTAAAAGAACTTGGACTGACATTTCTATGGACTTTATTTTGGGGTTGCCTAGGACTAAGAAGGGGAGGGATTCTATTTATGGATTACTTTATGGGCTAAACTTTGCACAATAAAGTTGTAATCTACTACTTGTCATCCTCAAACGGATGGACAAAATGAAGTTGTAAATAGAACTTTGGGAACACTTTTGCGTGCTATTCTTAAAAGAACTTGGACTGACATTTCTATGGACTTTATTTTGGGGTTGCCTAGGACTAAGAAGGGGAGGGATTCTATTTATGGATTACTTTATGGGCTAAACATTGCAAAATAAAGTTGTAATCTACTACTTGTCATCCTCAAACGGATGGACAAACTGAAGTTGTCAATAGAACTTTGGGAACACTTTTGCGTGCTATTCTTAAAAAGAACTTGGACTGACATTTCTATGGACTTTATTTTGGGGTTGCCTAGGACTAAGAAGGGGAGGGATTCTATTTATGGATTACTTTATGGGCTAAACTTTGCACAATAAAGTTGTAATCTACTACTTGTCATCCTCCAACGGATGGACAAACTGAAGTTGTCAATAGAACTTTGGGAACACTTTTGCGTGCTATTCTTAAAAAGAACTTGGACTGACATTTTTATGGACTTTATTTCGGGGTTGCCTAGGACTAAGAAGGGGAAGGATTCTATTTATGGATTACTTTATGGGCTTTACTTTGCACAATAAAGTAGTAGTCTACTACTTGTCATCCTCAAACGGATGGACAAACTGAAGTTGTAAATAGAACTTTGGGAACTTATCATCCTCAAACGGATAGACAAACTGAAGTTGTCAATAGAACTTTGGGAACACTTTCGTGTGCTATTCTTAAAAAGAACTTGGACTGACATTTATATGGAATTTATTTTGGGGTTGCCTAGGACTAAGAAGGGGAGCGATTCTATTTATGGATTACTTTATGGGCTAAACTTTGCACAATAAAGTTGTAATCTACTACTTGTCCTCCTCAAACGGATGGACAAACTGAAGTTGTCAATAGAACTTTAGGAACACTTTTGCGTGCTATTATTAAAAAGAACTTGGACTGACATTTCTATGGACTTTATTTTGGGGTTGCCTAGTACTAAGAAGGGGAGGGATTCTATTTATGGATTACTTTATGGGCTTTACTTTGCACAATAAAGTAGTAATCTACTACTTGTCATCCTCAAACGGATGGACAAACTGAAGTTGTAAATAGAACTTTGGGAACACTTTTGCGTGCTATTATTAAAAGAACTTGGACTGACATTTCTATGGACTTTATTTTGGGGTTGCCTAGGACTAAGAAGGGGAGGGATTCTATTTATGGATTACTTTATGGGCTAAACTTTGCACAATAAAGTTGTAATCTACTACTTGTCATCCTCAAACGGATGGACAAACTGAAGTTGTCAATAGAACTTTGGGAACACTTTTGCGTGCTATTCTTAAAAAGAACTTGGACTGACATTTCTATGGACTTTATTTTGGGGTTGCCTAGGACTAAGAAGGGGAGGGATTCTATTTATGGATTACTTTATGGGCTAAACTTTGCACAATAAAGTTGTAATCTACTACTTGTCATCCTCAAACGGATGGACAAACTGAAGTTGTCAATAGAACTTTGGGAACACTTTTGCGTGCTATTCTTAAAAGAACTTGGACTGACATTTCTATGGACTTTATTTTGGGGTTGCCTAGGACTAAGAAGGGGAGGGATTCTATTTATGGATATGGGCTAAACTTTGCACAATAAAGTAGTAATCTACTACTTGTCATCCTCAAACGGATGGACAAACTGAAGTTGTAAATAGAACTTTGGGAACACTTTTGCGTGCTATTCTTAAAAGAACTTGGACTGACATTTCTATGGACTTTATTTTGGAGTTTCCTAGGACTAAGAAGGGGAGGGATTCTATTTATGGATTACTTTATGGGCTAAACTTTGCACAATAAAGTTGTAATCTACTACTTGTCATCCTCAAACGGATGGACAAACTGAAGTTGTCAATAGAACTTTGGGAACACTTTTACGTGCTATTCTTAAAAAGAACTTGGACTGACATTTCTATGGACTTTATTTTGGGGTTGCCTAGGACTAAGAAGGGGAGGGATTCTATTTATGGATTACTTTATGGGCTTAACTTTGCACAATAAAGTAGTAATCTACTACTTGTCATCCTCAAACGGATGGACAAACTGAAGTTGTAAATAGAACTTTGGGAACACTTTTGCGTGCTATTATTAAAAGAACTTGGACTGACATTTCTATGGACTTTATTTTGGGGTTGCCTAGGACTAAGAAGGGGAGGGATTCTATTTATGGATTACTTTATGGGCTAAACTTTGCACAATAAAGTTGTAATCTACTACTTGTCATCCTCAAACGGATGGACAAACTGAAGTTGTCAATAGAACTTTGGGAACACTTTTGCGTGCTATTCTTAAAAGAACTTGGACTGACATTTCTATGGACTTTATTTTGGGGTTGCCTAGGACTAAGAAGGGGAGGGATTCTATTTATGGATTACTTTATGGGCTAAACTTTGCACAATAAAGTTGTAATCTACTACTTGTCATCCTCAAACGGATGGACAAACTGAAGTTGTCAATAGAACTTTGGGAACACTTTTGCGTGCTATTCTTAAAAAGAACTTGGACTGACATTTCTATGGACTTTATTTTGGGGTTGCCTAGGACTAAGAAGGGGAGGGATTCTATTTATGGATTACTTTATGGGCTAAACTTTGCACAATAAAGTTGTAATCTACTACTTGTCATCCTCAAACGGATGGACAAACTGAAGTTGTCAATAGAACTTTGGGAACACTTTTGCGTGCTATTCTTAAAAGAACTTGGACTGACATTTCTATGGACTTTATTTTGGGGTTGCCTAGGACTAAGAAGGGGAGGGATTCTATTTATGGATTACTTTATGGGCTTAACTTTGCACAATAAAGTTGTAATCTACTACTTGTCATCCTCAAACGGATGGACAAACTGAAGTTGTAAATAGAACTTTGGGAACACTTTTGCGTGCTATTATTAAAAGAACTTGGACTGACATTTCTATGGACTTTATTTTGGGGTTGCCTAGGACTAAGAAGGGGAGGGATTCTATTTATGGATTACTTTATGGGCTAAACTTTGCACAATAAAGTTGTAATCTACTACTTGTCATCCTCAAACGGATGGACAAACTGAAGTTGTAAATAGAACTTTGGGAACACTTTTGCGTGCTATTCTTAAAAGAACTTGGACTGACATTTCTATGGACTTTATTTTGGGGTTTCCTAGGACTAAGAAGGGGAGGGATTCTATTTATGGATTACTTTATGGGCTAAACTTTGCACAATAAAGTTGTAATCTACTACTTATCATCCTCAAACGGATAGACAAACTGAAGTTGTCAATAGAACTTTGGGAACACTTTGCGTGCTATTCTTAAAAAGAACTTGGACTGACATTTATATGGACTTTATTTTGGGGTTGCCTAGGACTAAGAAGGGGATGCGATTCTATTTATGGATTACTTTATGGGCTAAACTTTGCACAATAAAGTTGTAATCTACTACTTGTCCTCCTCAAACGGATGGACAAACTGAAGTTGTCAATAGAACTTTGGGAACACTTTTGCGTGCTATTCTTAAAAAGAACTTGGACTGACATTTCTATGGACTTTATTTTGGGGTTGCCTAGGACTAAGAAGGGGAGGGATTCTATTTATGGATTACTTTATGGGCTTAACTTTGCACAATAAAGTAGTAATCTACTACTTGTCATCCTCAAACGGATGGACAAACTGAAGTTGTAAATAGAACTTTGGGAACACTTTTGCGTGCTATTATTAAAAGAACTTGGACTGACATTTCTATGGACTTTATTTTGGGGTTGCCTAGGACTAAGAAGGGGAGGGATTCTATTTATGGATTACTTTATGGGCTAAACTTTGCACAATAAAGTTGTAATCTACTACTTGTCATCCTCAAACGGATGGACAAACTGAAGTTGTCAATAGAACTTTGGGAACACTTTTGCGTGCTATTCTTAAAAAAACTTGGACTGACATTTCTATGGACTTTATTTTGGGGTTGCCTAGGACTAAGAAGGGGAGGGATTCTATTTATGGATTACTTTATGGGCTAAACTTTGCACAATAAAGTTGTAATCTACTACTTGTCATCCTCAAACGGATGGACAAACTGAAGTTGTCAATAGAACTTTGGGAACACTTTTGCGTGCTATTCTTAAAAGAACTTTGACTGACATTTCTATGGACTTTATTTTGGGGTTGCCTAGGACTAAGAAGGCGAGGGATTCTATTTATGGATACTTGGGCTAAACTTTGCACAATAAAGTAGTAATCTACTACTTGTCATCCTCAAACGGATGGACAAACTGAAGTTTTAAATAGAACTTTGGGAACACTTTTGCGTGCTATTCTTAAAAGAACTTGGACTGACATTTCTATGGACTTTATTTTGGAGTTTCCTAGGACTAAGAAGGCGAGGGATTCTATTTATGGATTACTTTATGGGCTAAACTTTGCACAATAAAGTTGTAATCTACTACTTGTCATCCTCAAACGGATGGACAAACTGAAGTTGTCAATAGAACTTTGGGAACACTTTTACGTGCTATTCTTAAAAAGAACTTGGACTGACATTTCTATGGACTTTATTTTGGGGTTGCCTAGGACTAAGAAGGGGAGGGATTCTATTTATGGATTACTTTATGGGCTTTACTTTGCACAATAAAGTAGTAATCGACTACTTGTCATCCTCAAACGGATGGACAAACTGAATTTGTAAATAGAACTTTGGGAACACTTTTGCGTGCTATTATTAAAAGAACTTGGACTGACATTTCTATGGACTTTATTTTGGGGTTGCCTAGGACTAAGAAGGGGAGGGATTCTATTTATGGATTACTTTATGGGCTAAACTTTGCAAAATAAAGTTGTAATCTACTACTTGTCATCCTCAAACGGATGGACAAACTGAAGTTGTAAATAGAACTTTGGGAACACTTTTGCGTGCTATTCTTAAAAGAACTTGGACTGACATTTCTATGGACTTTATTTTGGGGTTGCCTAGGATTAAGAAGGGGAGGGATTCTATTTATGGATTACTTTATGGGCTAAACTTTGCAAAATAAAGTTGTAATCTACTACTTGTCATCCTCAAACGGATGGACAAACTGAAGTTGTCAATAGAACTTTGGGAACACTTTTGCGTGCTATTCTTAAAAAGAACTTGGACTGACATTTCTATGGACTTTATTTTGGGGTTGCCTAGGACTAAGAAGGGGAGGGATTCTATTTATGGATTACTTTATGGGCTAAACTTTGCACAATAAAGTTGTAATCTACTACTTGTCATCCTCAAACGGATGGACAAACTGAAGTTGTCAATAGAACTTTGGGAACACTTTTGCGTGCTATTCTTAAAAAGAACTTGGACTGACATTTTTATGGACTTTATTTCGGGGTTGCCTAAGACTAAGAAGGGGAAGGATTCTATTTATGGATTACTTTATGGGCTTTACTTTGCACAATAAAGTAGTAGTCTACTACTTGTCATCCTCAAACGGATGGACAAACTGAAGTTGTAAATAGAACTTTGGGAACACTTTTGCGTGCTATTATTAAAAGAACTTGGACTGACATTTCTATGGACTTTATTTTGGGGTTGCCTAGGACTAAGAAGGGGAGGGATTCTATTTATGGATTACTTTATGGGCTAAACTTTGCATAATAAAGTTGTAATCTACTACTTGTCATCCTCAAACGGATGGACAAACTGAAGTTGTAAATAGAACTTTGGGAACACTTTTGCGTGCTATTCTTAAAAGAACTTGGACTGACATTTCTATGGAATTTATTTTGGGGTTTCCTAGGACTAAGAAGGGGAGGGATTCTATTTATGGATTACTTTATGGGCTAAATTTTGCACAATAAAGTTGTAATCTACTACTTATCATCCTCAAACGGATAGACAAACTGAAGTTGTCAATAGAACTTTGGGAACACTTACGTGTGCTATTCTTAAAAAGAACTTGGACTGACATTTATATGGAATTTATTTTGGGGTTGCCTAGGACTAAGAAGGGGTGCGATTCTATTTATGGATTACTTTATGGGCTAAACTTTGCACAATAAAGTTGTAATCTACTACTTGTCCTCCTCAAACGGATGGACAAACTGAAGTTGTCAATAGAACTTTGGGAACACTTTTGCGTGCTATTATTAAAAAGAACATGGACTGACATTTCTATGGACTTTATTTTGGGGTTGCCTAGTACTAAGAAGGGGAGGGATTCTATTTATGGATTACTTTATGGGCTTTACTTTGCACAATAAATAGTAATCTACTACTTGTCATCCTCAAACGGATGGACAAACTGAAGTTGTAAATAGAACTTTGGGAACACTTTTGCGTGCTATTATTAAAAGAACTTGGACTGACATTTCTATGGACTTTATTTTGGGGTTGCCTAGGACTAAGAAGGGGAGGGATTCTATTTATGGATTACTTTATGGGCTAAACTTTGCACAATAAAGTTGTAATCTACTACTTGTCATCCTCAAACGGATGGACAAACTGAAGTTGTCAATAGAACTTTGGGAACACTTTTGCGTGCTATTCTTAAAAAGAACTTGGACTGACATTTCTATGGACTTTATTTTGGGGTTGCCTAGGACTAAGAAGGGGAGGGATTCTATTTATGGATTACTTTATGGGCTAAACTTTGCACAATAAATGTGGGGACCCGGGCTCTAAATCTTTTTCTTGGGATTAAATGGATTGTTATTCTAAAATGTGGGTCAATTTTTCGCTTTTATATTTAAATCAAAATGTAACTAGACAAGCACAAGTTCTTTATTTAATTTACAACATACAAACATAAAATCTATGTCCTGTTCTGTATGTCCTCAACTAACCAGTAATAAAATACAGTACATAACAAAAGACAACTACTGGTCCGTCTGCTAGGCCCGAGATCTCCACGCTAACACGATCATCTTTGTCTCGACCCAAATCCTGCCCCACCTGTTGTTATGCACACATACAGACATAACAACAGCCGGAAAACCGGTGAGAACACATCCCAGTATAAACATGTGAACATGCATATAAATACTATAAAACATGAAACATGCTGATATGAATGTCATTCATATAAAATCATGTAATGCGAGTCTAATCATGTCTAGATGCGACTCGACTAAAACTCTAGGGATCCCGGTGTGAATAAGACGATCTATCACCTACCCTCCCAATCGGGGTGACGGTACGTCTTATTCCTAGACTTCGGCCTGATCTGTATCCACGTCTACAAAGGGGCGGTGATCTTCCCCTAAGCTGGGATAGAACCGAACATCTAGAAGTCTGCCTGATCTCCAGACTGTCCTATCTTAATGCATGAATACAAAATCTGTAAACAAGCATAATCATCTAATGCAATGTAACATGATCTGTAAACAAAGCATAATAAGAATTGAATACAAGTTCTAATAAACATCTAATGCAATGTAACATGATCTGTAAACAAAGCATAGCGAGATTTGCATACAAGATCTATAAACAAATCTATAATAATAATACCTATATCAAGATATAAACAATAAAACTCGTATGTGGTTTTGGTTGGGAAACTCAAATGTGATCTCATTTGAGTCGTGATTCCCCAAAACAAAACATGTATTATACCTTTCGTCGTAGAATTGCTGTTACAGTCGTGAAGATGAATCTGCAATAGAATGTCTAACACTTTCTAGGAAATGTTTCTTTAACACTTACTAATCAAATGAAATCTCGCGCCTCTATTTATAGACAATGATCGGAAGATCCGATCCACTTCGGACGCTCCGATCTGACACACTTCGGACGCTCCGAACTCACTTCGGACGTTCCGAATCCTGCATGTCTTCCACGTCTCTAGCCAACTGTCTCGGATGATCCGAACTACGATCGGTCGATCCGAACTCTGCATGCCATCCATGTGTCCAGCCACCTGGCTCGGACGCTCCGAACGCCGAACGGACGATCCGAACGCATCGGACGATCCGATCCTGGTTCGGTCCTTCCGGTCTCACCGAAATATAAATAATCCAACATTCTCGATATCGGTCAATCTAATCTCAATAGATATCATTTCTTATTTCTTATGGTTATGTACAATCTTCACAACATATCTATGAATTCGTACATGTCAATCATTGCTCTGGGCATTACATTTCTCCCCCTCTAAGACAGAAGTTCGTCCTCGAACTGAAGTAACCATACAAAGTATCTAAAACAGTTTGATAATCTAAAACTGAATACATACTCATATCATATAAATAACTCGGGGTGTTTCTGCCTCATTTTTTCTTCCGTTTCCCACGTCGCTTCCTCAATGCCATGTCGACTCCACTGAACTTTCACAAGTGGAATGGTCTTCGTTCTGAGCTGTTTGTCCTTTCGATCAAGAATCTGTATCGGTCGTTCTATATAGCTCAAGGTTTGATCAAGTTCAGCTTCGTTCGGTTGAATAACATGAGAAACATCTGGCATATATCTGCGTAACATTGATACATGAAATACGTCATGTATTCCGGATAAAGGAGGAAGAGCAAGTCGATAAGCTCGATCGCCAATCTTTTCAAGAATCTCGTACGGACCAATGTATCGAGGATATAGCTTCCCACGTTTGCCAAATCGCACAACGCCTCTAAAAGGAGAAATTTTCAAGAATACCCTATCTCCTACCTCAAATACTAACGGTCTACGTCTGATATTGGCGTACTTTGCTTGCCTATCCTGTGCTGTCTTCATTCTTTTCTGAATAACCTTTACCTTCTCAGTCATGTCACGAATCATATCTGGCCCAAGTTCTGGTACTTCTGAAACATCATCCCAATATAGCGGAGATCTGCACCTCTTGCCATACAAAGCTTCAAACGATGCCATCTCAATGCTTGTTTGATAGCTATTATTGTACGAGAATTCGCAAAGAGGTAGGGAATCTTGCCAACTAATGCCAAAATCTAGCACGACGGCTCTCAACATATCCTCTAATGTCTGGATAGTCCGTTCTGACTGTCCGTCTGTCTGAGGATGGTAAGCAGTGCTAAGGTGTAAGGTCGTACCTAACGCCTGCTGTAAACTGTGCCAGAAGTGTGAAGTGAATCGTGGATCACGATCTGATACGATAGACTTCGGCACTCCATGCAATCTGACTACCTCACGAATATAAATCTCCGCCATCTGATCCTGTCTATACGTCATTCTATAAGGGATGAAACAAGCAGATTTGGTCAATCTGTCAATAATGACCCAAATCGCATCGCAACCTCTGGATGATCGAGGTAACTTCGTCACGAAATCCATGGAAATGTGGTCCCATTTCCATTCTGGAATGGATAAACTCTGAAGTAAACCCCCCGGCTTCTTCCTCTCGGCCTTCACCTGTTGGCAGTTCAAGCATTTAGACACAAATTCGGCAATGTCTGACTTCATTTGTTTCCACCAGAATTGGGTCTTCAAGTCATTGTACATCTTCCTGCCACCAGGATGAATGCTGAACCGACTACAATGTGCCTCTGTCAGAATCTGCTGCCTCAAATCTGCAACATCTGGCACAACTAGACGGTTATTCACGTACAACACATGATCTCGTACCTGATATTCTGATACATGCCCTGATCTGACCATTTGGATTGATCTTTGCACATTCTGATCAGTTTTTTGTGCTTCCTTAATCCTCATAATCAAATTGGGCTCAACTTGGATCGTAAAGAATCGTAGTGGCTTACTATCTGTATCAAATTCTAATCCAGACATACAGCAATTTTCAACTAACTTGTTAACACCTATCGTCGATAAGGACAATGAACATACCTTACGACTCAAGGCATCTGCTGCTGCATTTGACTTACCTGGATAATATTTGATTTCACAGTCAAAGTCTTTCAAAAGATCCAGCCATCTTCGCTGTCGCATATTCAGTTCTGATTGCGAAAATAGGTACTTCAGGCTCTTGTGATCTGAAAATATTTCAAATTTTTCGCCATAGAGATAATGACGCCAAATCTTTAATGCAAATACGATAGCCGCCAATTCAAGATCATGAATGGGGTATCGAACTTCATGTGGCTTCAATTGTCTCGAGGCGTATGCGATCACATGACCTCGCTGCATAAGAACACATCCCAAACCTCTATGAGAAGCATCACAATATACAACAAAATCACCTGTACCTGAAGGTATCGTCAATACTGGAGCACTGGTCAGCCTTTCCTTCAATTCAACAAAGCTAGACTCACACTCCTCTGACCAAACAAATGGTGCATTCTTTTGTGTTAATTGAGTTATTGGTTTTGCAATACTGGAGAAATCTTTGATAAATCTTCTGTAGTATCCGGCTAAGCCCATGAAACTGCGTATTTCTGGTACAGAAGTCGGTCTCGACCAACTAATCACAGCTTCCACTTTACTCGGATCAACAGAAATACCATCTCCAGAAATGATATGTCCTAAGAAGACAACTCTATTCAACCAAAACTCACACTTTGACAATTTAGCATACAGTCGCTCGTTCCTCAACGTCTGCAAAACAATTCTGAGATGCTCTGCATGCTCATTTCTGTTCTTCGAATACACCAAAATGTCATCAATGAAGACAATCACAAATTCATCTAGATATCTCTGAAACACTTGGTTCATCAAGCCCATAAATACCGCAGGAGCATTTGTTAAACCAAAAGGCATGACAATAAATTCGTAATGTCCATACCTGGTTCGAAACGCTGTCTTTGGTATGTCTATATCTCGAACTCTGAGCTGATGATAACCAGAACGTAAATCAATCTTAGAATAGACCGAGGATCCCTGCAACTGATCAAATAGGTCATCGATCCTAGGCAAAGGATATTTATTCTTGATCGTTGCCTTGTTCAACTGCCGGTAATCGATACACAACCGCATCGACCCATCTTTCTTTCGCACGAACAGCACCGGAGCGCCCCAAGGAGATACACTAGGTCTGATATATCCCTTGGCTAGAAGATCTTCTAATTGTGCTTTCAATTCTTTGAGTTCGATGGGTGCCATCCTATATGGAGCTCTCGAAATAGGTACGGTACCTGGCGCAAGTTCAATGCTGAAATCTACCTCACGAACCGGAGGTAATCCTGGGATCTCATCTGGAAAAATATCTGGAAATTCCCGTACTACTGGCAGATCTGCCAATGCCGGGCTCGACTTCTGCATATCTACAGCATAAACAAAGAAACCATCCGCTCCTTTCTGTAACAGTCTGTTCATAGTAAGAGCCGAAATCAAGGGAATCCGAGATCTGGAACCCTTCCCGTAGAATTTCCACTCGTCTGTCATCTCGGGTCTGAATCTGACAATCTTGTGGAAACAATCCACGGTGGCTCTGTACTTCGTTAGCATGTCAATACCGACTATACAATCAAAATCAGCTAGACCCAACACTATACAATCTAGGTCAATCTCATGCCCTTCAAATTGTAGAATGCAATGTCTAACCGTAGTTACAGATATTAATCCACTTCCCAACGGAGAATTTATAGACACCACATCTAACAAAGACTCAACAGGCAATGAATGCAACAATGCAAATCGTTCTGAGATGAATGTATGCGATGCACCTGTATCTATCAAGATATAAGCAGGATAACCATAAAGAGAGCAGTTACCTGCTATAACATCATCTGGTGCATCTTGTGCTTGCTCTTCGGTCAATGCAAACACTTGGGCCTGTTGCCTCGGAGGTTGACTCACCGTCTGACTACCTCGGCCTCTGGGTGGAGTCGGTGCTGGTGGAGGCTGAAAAGAGTGAACCGATGATGCCTGCCGCTCAAATTGAGGTACTGAACCGGATGCTCTTCCACTCTGGCCTTGCTGTACACCTCTCTGTGGACAGACTTTGGCAAAATGCCCCGGTTGCCTACAAATGTTGCATCGGCCTGTAACTCCTTGGCACTGTTCAGTCGCATGCCTACCTCCACAATTATTGCAATATACACCTGAAGTCCTTGAACTTTGATCAAAACCAGTCTGTCTTGATCCGCTGGAGCTGGATGAACTGCTCCCAGGTCGCTTAAACTGCTTCCCCTTCGCCTTCAACTGTTCTTTGCGTCCACTACCACTACCACCACTTTCGAATCGAGGAGGAGGAACTTGGGATGGAGGTAGTGGCGGTCTCGGACTCGGTGCAACATACGGAGCACTCCGTTGTCTAAGCAATCCTGCTTCAGCTCCTTTGGCACGATTCAATGCATCCGAGAAGTTATCGGGTCTCCCAGTATTGACCAGCGTAAAGATATCTGGATTCAGGCCATTTATAAACTGATCCGCCATGGCCTCGTCATTTCCTGAAACATGGGTTGCAAAACGAAGCAAAGAAGAGAATTTAGCAACGTACTCCTCAATGTTCAATGGCCCTTGCCTCAGGTTTGCGAATTCAGCGCATTTATCTTTACGGTAAGATACAGGGAAGAATCGCTGATAAAACTCGGTCTTGAATACCTTCCACGTAATCTCGGTACCCCGCTGCTCTAAAGCTCTCCTAATGTTCAACCACCAATTCTTTGCTATATCTTGCAATTGATGGCCAATTAGCTTGATCCTCTTCTCATCACTGTACTCCAAAGAGTCGAATAGCATCTCAATATCTTCAAGCCAACTTTCGCACTCGATGGCATTCTCGGTACCTTTTAAAGTGGGAGGTCGAAAGGATTGGAATCGCTTCAGCAACGTCTCCATAGGGGTCGCCGTAACATCCATAGGATCTCCGGATGTACTCCCCTGCTCTGGCGCTGCTGGTCGTAGAGGTACGGCTGCTCTTCTAGGAGGCATATCTAATAATCCAACTGATTAGTAAACAAAATATACAACTGTCTCAGCCCTCCTCTGATCAGTTACCTTTGATCTAGAATCGGTTCTGATTCAATCTAAACTAATTACATGCTGTAAATCTAAGTCAGATAACAAACAACACGTAATATGGAAAGCAAGAAATCATGCTAGCATATCATCAAGCAAGGAAGAAGACTCGATCTACCCCGCTCATTCTATCCTATCTCAATCTATAGTAGCTCTCGGCTCTGATACCACCTGTTGTGGGGACCCGGGCTCTAAATCTTTTTCTTGGGATTAAATGGATTGTTATTCTAAAATGTGGGTCAATTTTTCGCTTTTATATTTAAATCAAAATGTAACTAGACAAGCACAAGTTCTTTATTTAATTTACAACATACAAACATAAAATCTATGTCCTGTTCTGTATGTCCTCAACTAACCAGTAATAAAATACAGTACATAACAAAAGACAACTACTGGTCCGTCTGCTAGGCCCGAGATCTCCACGCTAACACGATCATCTCTGTCTCGACCCAAATCCTGCCCCACCTGTTGTTATGCACACATACAGACATAACAACAGCCGGAAAACCGGTGAGAACACATCCCAGTATAAACATGTGAACATGCATATAAATACTATAAAACATGAAACATGCTGATATGAATGTCATTCATATAAAATCATGTAATGCGAGTAATCATGTCTAGATGCGACTCGACTAAAACTCTAGGGATCCCGGTGTGAATAAGACGATCTATCACCTACCCTCCCAATCGGGGTGACGGTACGTCTTATTCCTAGACTTCGGCCTGATCTGTATCCACGTCTACAAAGGGGCGGTGATCTTCCCCTAAGCTGGGATAGAACCGAACATCTAGAAGTCTGCCTGATCTCCAGACTGTCCTATCTTAATGCATGAATACAAAATCTGTAAACAAGCATAATCATCTAATGCAATGTAACATGATCTGTAAACAAAGCATAATAAGAATTGAATACAAGTTCTAATAAACATCTAATGCAATGTAACATGATCTGTAAACAAAGCATAGCGAGATTTGCATACAAGATCTATAAACAAATCTATAATAATAATACCTATATCAAGATATAAACAATAAAACTCGTATGTGGTTTTGGTTGGGAAACTCAAATGTGATCTCATTTGAGTCGTGATTCCCCAAAACAAAACATGTATTATACCTTTCGTCGTAGAATTGCTGTTACAGTCGTGAAGATGAATCTGCAATAGAATGTCTAACACTTTCTAGGAAATGTTTCTTTAACACTTACTAATCAAATGAAATCTCGCGCCTCAATTTATAGACAATGATCGGAAGATCCGATCCACTTCGGACGCTCCGATCTGACACACTTCGGACGCTCCGAACTCACTTCGGACGTTCCGAATCCTGCATGTCTTCCACGTCTCTAGCCAACTGTCTCGGATGATCCGAACTACGATCGGTCGATCCGAACTCTGCATGCCATCCATGTGTCCAGCCACCTGGCTCGGACGCTCCGAACGCCGAACGGACGATCCGAACGCATCGGACGATCCGATCCTGGTTCGGTCCTTCCGGTCTCACCGAAATATAAATAATCCAACATTCTCGATATCGGTCAATCTAATCTCAATAGATATCATTTCTTATTTCTTATGGTTATGTACAATCTTCACAACATATCTATGAATTCGTACATGTCAATCATTGCTCTGGGCATTACAATAAAGTTGTAATCTACTACTTGTCATCCTCAAACGGATGGACAAACTGAAGTTGTCAATAGAACTTTGGGAACACTTTTGCGTGCTATTCTTAAAAGAACTTTGACTGACATTTCTATGGACTTTATTTTGGGGTTGCCTAGGACTAAGAAGGCGAGGGATTCTATTTATGGATTACTTTATGGGCTAAACTTTGCACAATAAAGTTGTAATCTACTACTTGTCATCCTCAAACGGATGGACAAACTGAAGTTGTCAATAGAACTTTGGGAACAATTTTGCGTGCTATTCTTAAAAGAACTTGGACTGACATTTCTATGGACTTTATTTTGGGGTTGCCTAGGACTAAGAAGGGGAGGGATTCTATTTATGGATTACTTTATGGGCTAAACTTTGCACAATAAAGTTGTAATCTACTACTTGTCCTCCTTAAACGGATGGACAAGCTGAAGTTGTCAATAGAACTTTGGGAACACTTTTGCGTGCTATTCTTAAAAAGAACTTGGACTGACATTTCTATGGACTTTATTTGGGGGTTGCCTAGGACTAAGAAGGGGAGGGATTTTATTTATGGATTACTTTATGGGCTTTACTTTGCACAATAAAGTAGTAATCGACTACTTGTCATCCTCAAACGGATGGACAAACTGAATTTGTAAATAGAACTTTGGGAACACTTTTGCGTGCTATTATTAAAAGAATTTGGACTGACATTTCTATGGACTTTATTTTGGGGTTGCCTTGGATTAAGAAGGGGAGGGATTCTATTTATGGATTACTTTATGGGCTAAACTTTGCAAAATAAAGTTGTAATCTACTACTTGTCATCCTCAAACGGATGGACAAACTGAAGTTGTAAATAGAACTTTGGGAACACTTTTGCGTGCTATTCTTAAAAGAACTTGGACTGACATTTCTATGGACTTTATTTTGGGGTTGCCTAGGATTAAGAAGGGGAGGGATTCTATTTATGGATTACTTTATGGGCTAAACTTTGCAAAATAAAGTTGTAATCTACTACTTGTCATCCTCAAACGGATGGACAAACTGAAGTTGTCAATAGAACTTTGGGAACACTTTTGCGTGCTATTCTTAAAAAGAACTTGGACTGACATTTCTATGGACTTTATTTTGGGGTTGCCTAGGACTAAGAAGGGGAGGGATTCTATTTATGGATTACTTTATGGGCTAAACTTTGCACAATAAAGTTGTAATCTACTACTTGTCATCCTCAAACGGATGGACAAACTGAAGTTGTAAATAGAACTTTGGGAACACTTTTGCGTGCTATTATTAAAAGAACTTGGACTGACATTTCTATGGACTTTATTTTGGGGTTGCCTAGGATTAAGAAGGGGAGGGATTCTATTTATGGATTACTTTATGGGCTAAACTTTGCAAAATAAAGTTGTAATCTATTACTTGTCATCCTCAAACGGTTGGACAAACTGAAGTTGTAAATAGAACTTTGGGAACACTTTTGCGTGCTATTCTTAAAAGAACTTGGACTGACATTTCTATGGACTTTATTTTGGGGTTGCCTAGGATTAAGAAGGGGAGGGATTCTATTTATGGATTACTTTATGGGCTAAACTTTGCAAAATAAAGTTGTAATCTACTACTTGTCATCCTCAAACGGATGGACAAACTGAAGTTGTCAATAGAACTTTGGGAACAATTTTGCGTGCTATTCTTGAAAAGAACTTGGACTGACATTTCTATGGACTTTATTTTGGGGTTGCCTAGGACTAAGAAGGGGAGGGATTCTATTTATGGATTACTTTATGGGCTAAACTTTGCACAATAAAGTTGTAATCTACTACTTGTCATCCTCAAACGGATGGACAAACTGAAGTTGTCAATAGAACTTTGGGAACACTTTTGCGTGCTATTCTTAAAAAGAACTTGGACTGACATTTTTATGGACTTTATTTCGGGGTTGCCTAGGACTAAGAAGGGGAAGGATTCTATTTATGGATTACTTTATGGGCTTTACTTTGCACAATAAAGTAGTAGTCTACTACTTGTCATCCTCAAACGGATGGACAAACTGAAGTTGTAAATAGAACTTTGGGAACACTTTTGCGTGCTATTATTAAAAGAACTTGGACTGACATTTCTATGGACTTTATTTTGGGGTTGCCTAGGACTAAGAAGGGGAGGGATTCTATTTATGGATTACTTTATGGGCTAAACTTTGCACAATAAAGTTGTAATCTACTACTTGTCATCCTCAAACGGATTGACAAACTGAAGTTGTAAATAGAACTTTGGGAACACTTTTGCGTGCTATTCTTAAAAGAACTTGGACTGACATTTCTATGGAATTATTTTGGGGTTTCCTAGGACTAAGAAGGGGAGGGATTCTATTTATGGATTACTTTATGGGCTAAATTTTGCACAATAAAGTTGTAATCTACTACTTATCATCATCAAACGGATAGACAAACTGAAGTTGTCAATAGAACTTTGGGAACACTTTCGCGTGCTATTCTTAAAAAGAACTTGCACTGACATTTATATGGAATTTATTTTGGGGTTGCCTAGGACTAAGAAGGGGAGGGATTCTATTTATGGATTACTTTATGGGCTAAACTTTGCACAATAAAGTTGTAATCTACTACTTGTCATCCATAAACGGATGGACAAACTGAAGTTGTAAATAGAACTTTGGGAACACTTTTGCGTGCTATTCTTAAAAGAACTTGGACTGACATTTCTATGGAATTTATTTTGGGGTTTCCTAGGACTAAGAAGGGGAGGGATTCTATTTATGGATTACTTTATGGGCTAAATTTTGCACAATAAAGTTGTAATCTACTACTTATCATCCTCAAACTGATAGACAAACTTAAGTTGTCAATAGAACTTTGGGAACACTTTCGTGTGCTATTCTTAAAAAGAACTTGGACTGACATTTATATGGAATTTATTTTGGGGTTGCCTAGGACTAAGAAGGGGAGCGATTCTATTTATGGATTACTTTATAGGCTAAACTTTGCACAATAAAGTTGTAATCTACTACTTGTCCTCCTCAAACGGATGGACAAACTGAAGTTGTCAATAGAACTTTGGGAACACTTTTGCGTGCTATTATTAAAAAGAACTTGGACTGACATTTCTATGGACTTTATTTTGGGGTTGCCTAGTACTAAGAAGGGGAGGGATTCTATTTATGGATTACTTTATGGGCTTTACTTTGCACAATAAATAGTAATCTACTACTTGTCATCCTCAAACGGATGGACAAACTGAAGTTGTAAATAGAACTTTGGGAACACTTTTGCGTGCTATTATTAAAAGAACTTGGACTGACATTTCTATGGACTTTATTTTGGGGTTGCCTAGGACTAAGAAGGGGAGGGATTCTATTTATGGATTACTTTATGGGCTAAACTTTGCACAATAAAGTTGTAATCTACTACTTGTCATCCTCAAACGGATGGACAAACTGAAGTTGTCAATAGAACTTTGGGAACACTTTTGCGTGCTATTCTTAAAAAGAACTTGGACTGACATTTCTATGGACTTTATTTTGGGGTTGCCTAGGACTAAGAAGGGGAGGGATTCTATTTTTGGAATACTTTATGGGCTAAACTTTGCACAATAAAGTTGTAATCTACTACTTGTCATCCTCAAACGGATGGACAAACTGAAGTTGTCAATAGAACTTTGGGAACACTTTTGCGTGCTATTCTTAAAAGAACTTGGACTGACATTTCTATGGACTTTATTTTGGGGTTGCCTAGGACTAAGAAGGGGAGGGATTCTATTTATGGATTACTTTATGGGCTTAACTTTGCACAATAAAGTTGTAGTCTACTACTTGTCATCCTCAAACGGATGGACAAACTGAAGTTGTCAATAGAACTTTGGGAACACTTTTGCGTGCTATTCTTAAAAGAACTTGGACTGACATTTCTATGGACTTTATTTTGGGGTTGCCTAGGACTAAGAAGGGGAGGGATTCTATTTATGGATTACTTTATGGGCTAAACTTTGCACAATAAAGTTGTAATCTACTACTTGTCATCCTCAAACGGATTGACAAACTGAAGTTGTAAATAGAACTTTGGGAACACTTTTGCGTGCTATTCTTAAAAGAACTTGGACTGACATTTCTATGGAATTATTTTGGGGTTTCCTAGGACTAAGAAGGGGAGGGATTCTATTTATGGATTACTTTATGGGCTAAATTTTGCACAATAAAGTTGTAATCTACTACTTATCATCATCAAACGGATAGACAAACTGAAGTTGTCAATAGAACTTTGGGAACACTTTTCGCGTGCTATTCTTAAAAAGAACTTGCACTGACATTTATATGGAATTTATTTTGGGGTTGCCTAGGACTAAGAAGGGGAGGGATTCTATTTATGGATTACTTTATGGGCTAAACTTTGCACAATAAAGTTGTAATCTACTACTTGTCATCCATAAACGGATGGACAAACTGAAGTTGTAAATAGAACTTTGGGAACACTTTTGCGTGCTATTCTTAAAAGAACTTGGACTGACATTTCTATGGAATTTATTTTGGGGTTTCCTAGGACTAAGAAGGGGAGGGATTCTATTTATGGATTACTTTATGGGCTAAATTTGCACAATAAAGTTGTAATCTACTACTTATCATCCTCAAACTGATAGACAAACTGAAGTTGTCAATAGAACTTTGGGAACACTTTCGTGTGCTATTCTTAAAAGAACTTGGACTGACATTTCTATGGAATTTATTTTGGGGTTGCCTAGGACTAAGAAGGGGAGGCGATTCTATTTATGGATTACTTTATGGCTAAACTTTGCACAATAAAGTTGTAATCTACTACTTGTCCTCCTCAAACGGATGGACAAACTGAAGTTGTCAATAGAACTTTGGGAACACTTTTGCGTGCTATTATTAAAAGAACTTGGACTGACATTTCTATGGACTTTATTTTGGGGTTGCCTAGTACTAAGAAGGGGAGGGATTCTATTTATGGATTACTTTATGGGCTTAACTTTGCACAATAAAGTAGTAATCTACTACTTGTCATCCTCAAACGGATGGACAAACTGAAGTTGTAAATAGAACTTTGGGAACACTTTTGCGTGCTATTATTAAAAGAACTTGGACTGACATTTCTATGGACTTTATTTTGGGGTTGCCTAGGACTAAGAAGGGGAGGGATTCTATTTATGGATTACTTTATGGGCTAAACTTTGCACAATAAAGTTGTAATCTACTACTTGTCATCCTCAAACGGATGGACAAACTGAAGTTGTCAATAGAACTTTGGGAACACTTTTGCGTGCTATTCTTAAAAGAACTTGGACTGACATTTCTATGGACTTTATTTTGGGGTTGCCTAGGACTAAGAAGGGGAGGGATTCTATTTATGGATTACTTTATGGGCTAAACTTTGCACAATAAAGTTGTAATCTACTACTTGTCATCCTCAAACGGATGGACAAACTGAAGTTGTCAATAGAACTTTGGGAACACTTTTGCGTGCTATTCTTAAAAGAACTTTGACTGACATTTCTATGGACTTTATTTTGGGGTTGCCTAGGACTAAGAAGGCGAGGGATTCTATTTATGGATTACTTTATGGGCTAAACTTTGCACAATAAAGTTGTAATCTACTACTTGTCATCCTCAAACGGATGGACAAACTGAAGTTGTCAATAGAACTTTGGGAACACTTTTGCGTGCTATTCTTAAAAGAACTTGGACTGACATTTCTATGGACTTTATTTTGGGGTTGCCTAGGACTAAGAAGGGGAGGGATTCTATTTATGGATTACTTTATGGGCTAAACTTTGCACAATAAAGTTGTAATCTACTACTTGTCATCCTCAAACGGATGGACAAACTGAAGTTGTCAATAGAACTTTGGGAACACTTTTGCGTGCTATTCTTAAAAGAACTTGGACTGACATTTCTATGGACTTTATTTTGGGGTTGCCTAGGACTAAGAAGGGGAGGGATTCTATTTATGGATTACTTTATGGGCTAAACTTTGCACAATAAAGTTGTAATCTACTACTTGTCATCCTCAAACGGATGGACAAACTGAAGTTGTCAATAGAACTTTGGGAACACTTTTGCGTGCTATTCTTAAAAGAACTTGGACTGACATTTCTATGGACTTTATTTTGGGGTTGCCTAGGACTAAGAAGGGGAGGGATTCTATTTATGGATTACTTTATGGGCTAAACTTTGCACAATAAAGTTGTAATCTACTACTTGTCATCCTCAAACGGATGGACAAACTGAAGTTGTCAATAGAACTTTGGGAACACTTTTGCGTGCTATTCTTAAAAGAACTTGGACTGACATTTCTATGGACTTTATTTGGGGTTGCCTAGGACTAAGAAGGGGAGGGATTCTATTTATGGATTACTTTATGGGCTAAACTTTGCACAATAAAGTTGTAATCTACTACTTGTCATCCTCAAACGGATGGACAAACTGAAGTTGTCAATAGAACTTTGGGAACACTTTTGCGTGCTATTCTTAAAAAGAACTTGGACTGACATTTCTATGGACTTTATTTTGGGGTTGCCTAGGACTAAGAAGGGGAGGGATTCTATTTATGGATTACTTTATGGGCTTACTTTGCACAATAAAGTAGTAATCTACTACTTGTCATCCTCAAACGGATGGACAAACTGAAGTTGTAAATAGAACTTTGGGAACACTTTTGCGTGCTATTCTTAAAAGAACTTGGACTGACATTTCTATGGACTTTATTTTGGGGTTGCCTAGGACTAAGAAGGGGAGGGATTCTATTTATGGATTACTTTATGGGCTAAACTTTGCACAATAAAGTTGTAATCTACTACTTGTCATCCTCAAACGGATGGACAAACTGAAGTTGTAATAGAACTTTGGGAACACTTTTGCGTGCTATTCTTAAAAGAACTTGGACTGACATTTCTATGGACTTTATTTTGGGGTTGCCTAGGACTAAGAAGGGGAGGGATTCTATTTATGGATTACTTTATGGGCTAAACTTTGCAAAATAAAGTTGTAATCTACTACTTGTCATCCTCAAACGGATGGACAAACTGAAGTTGTCAATAGAACTTTGGGAACACTTTTGCGTGCTATTCTTAAAAAGAACTTGGACTGACATTTCTATGGACTTTATTTTGGGGTTGCCTAGGACTAAGAAGGGGAGGGATTCTATTTATGGATTACTTTATGGGCTAAACTTTGCACAATAAAGTTGTAATCTACTACTTGTCATCCTCAAACGGATGGACAAACTGAAGTTGTCAATAGAACTTTGGGAACACTTTTGCGTGCTATTCTTAAAAGAACTTGGACTGACATTTCTATGGACTTTATTTTGGGGTTGCCTAGGACTAAGAAGGGGAGGGATTCTATTTATGGATTACTTTATGGGCTAACTTTGCACAATAAAGTTGTAATCTACTACTTGTCATCCTCAAACGGATGGACAAACTGAAGTTGTCAATAGAACTTTGGGAACACTTTTGCGTGCTATTCTTAAAAGAACTTGGACTGACATTTCTATGGACTTTATTTTGGGGTTGCCTAGGACTAAGAAGGGGAGGGATTCTATTTATGGATTACTTTATGGGCTAAACTTTGCACAATAAAGTTGTAATCTACTACTTGTCATCCTCAAACGGATGACAAACTGAAGTTGTCAATAGAACTTTGGGAACACTTTTGCGTGCTATTCTTAAAAAGAACTTGGACTGACATTTATATGGACTTTATTTTGGGGTTGCCTAGGACTAAGAAGGGGAGGATTCTATTTATGGATTACTTTATGGGCTAAACTTTGCACAATAAAGTTGTAATCTACTACTTGTCATCCTCAAACGGATGGACAAACTGAAGTTGTCAATAGAACTTTGGGAACACTTTTGCGTGCTATTCTTAAAAGAACTTGGACTGACATTTCTATGGACTTTATTTTGGGGTTGCCTAGGACTAAGAAGGGGAGGGATTCTATTTATGGATTACTTTATGGGCTAAACTTTGCACAATAAAGTTGTAATCTACTACTTGTCATCCTCAAACGGATAGACAAACTGAAGTTGTCAATAGAACTTTGGGAACACTTTGCGTGCTATCTTAAAAGAACTTGGACTGACATTTCTATGGACTTTATTTTGGGGTTGCCTAGGACTAAGAAGGGGAGGGATTCTATTTATGGATTACTTTATGGGCTAAACTTTGCACAATAAAGTTGTAATCTACTACTTGTCATCCTCAAACGGATGGACAAACTGAAGTTGTCAATAGAACTTTGGGAACACTTTTGCGTGCTATTCTTAAAAGAACTTGGACTGACATTTCTATGGACTTTATTTTGGGGTTGCCTAGGACTAAGAAGGGGAGGGATTCTATTTATGGATTACTTTATGGGCTAAACTTTGCACAATAAAGTTGTAATCTACTACTTGTCATCCTCAAACGGATGGACAAACTGAAGTTGTCAATAGAACTTTGGGAACACTTTTGCGTGCTATTCTTAAAAGAACTTTGACTGACATTTCTATGGACTTTATTTTGGGGTTGCCTAGGACTAAGAAGGGGAGGGATTCTATTTATGGATTACTTTATGGGCTAAACTTTGCACAATAAAGTTGTAATCTACTACTTGTCATCCTCAAACGGATGGACAAACTGAAGTTGTCAATAGAACTTTGGGAACACTTTTGCGTGCTATTCTTAAAAGAACTTGGACTGACATTTCTATGGACTTTATTTTGGGGTTGCCTAGGACTAAGAAGGGGAGGGATTCTATTTATGGATTACTTTATGGGCTAAACTTTGCACAATAAAGTTGTAATCTACTACTTGTCCTCCTTAAACGGATGGACAAACTGAAGTTGTCAATAGAACTTTGGGAACACTTTTGCGTGCTATTCTTAAAAAGAACTTGGACTGACATTTCTATGGACTTTATTTTGGGGTTGCCTAGGACTAAGAAGGGGAGGATTCTATTTATGGATTACTTTATGGGCTTAACTTTGCACAATAAAGTAGTAATCTACTACTTGTCATCCTCAAACGGATGGACAAACTGAAGTTGTAAATAGAACTTTGGGAACACTTTTGCGTGCTATTATTAAAAGAACTTGGACTGACATTTCTATGGACTTTATTTTGGGGTTGCCTAGGATTAAGAAGGGGAGGGATTCTATTTATGGATTACTTTATGGGCTAAACTTTGCAAAATAAAGTTGTAATCTACTACTTGTCATCCTCAAACGGATGGACAAACTGAAGTTGTAAATAGAACTTTGGGAACACTTTTGCGTGCTATTCTTAAAAGAACTTGGACTGACATTTCTATGGACTTTATTTTGGGGTTGCCTAGGACTTAAGAAGGGGAGGGATTCTATTTATGGATTACTTTATGGGCTAAACTTTGCAAAATAAAGTTGTAATCTACTACTTGTCATCCTCAAACGGATGGACAAACTGAAGTTGTCAATAGAACTTTGGGAACACTTTTGCGTGCTATTCTTAAAAAGAACTTGGACTGACATTTCTATGGACTTTATTTTGGGGTTGCCTAGGACTAAGAAGGGGAGGGATTCTATTTATGGATTACTTTATGGGCTAAACTTTGCACAATAAAGTTGTAATCTACTACTTGTCATCCTCAAACGGATGGACAAACTGAAGTTGTAAATAGAACTTTGGGAACACTTTTGCGTGCTATTATTAAAAGAACTTGGACTGACATTTCTATGGACTTTATTTTGGGGTTGCCTAGGATTAAGAAGGGGAGGGATTCTATTTATGGATTACTTTATGGGCTAAACTTTGCAAAATAAAGTTGTAATCTACTACTTGTCATCCTCAAACTGTTGGACAAACTGAAGTTGTAAATAGAACTTTGGGAACACTTTTGCGTGCTATTCTTAAAAGAACTTGGACTGACATTTCTATGGACTTTATTTTGGGGTTGCCTAGGATTAAGAAGGGGAGGGATTCTATTTATGGATTACTTTATGGGCTAAACTTTGCAAAATAAAGTTGTAATCTACTACTTGTCATCCTCAAACGGATGGACAAACTGAAGTTGTCAATAGAACTTTGGGAACACTTTTGCGTGCTATTCTTAAAAGAACTTGGACTGACATTTCTATGGACTTTATTTTGGGGTTGCCTAGGACTAAGAAGGGGAGGGATTCTATTTATGGATTACTTTATGGGCTAAACTTTGCACAATAAAGTTGTAATCTACTACTTGTCATCCTCAAACGGATGGACAAACTGAAGTTGTCAATAGAACTTTGGGAACACTTTTGCGTGCTATTCTTAAAAGAACTTGGACTGACATTTTTATGGACTTTATTTCGGGGTTGCCTAGGACTAAGAAGGGGAGGATTCTATTTATGGATTACTTTATGGGCTTAACTTTGCACAATAAAGTAGTAATCTACTACTTGTCATCCTCAAACGGATGGACAAACTGAATTTGTAAATAGAACTTTGGGAACACTTTTGCGTGCTATTATTAAAAGAACTTGGACTGACATTTCTATGGACTTTATTTGGGGTTGCCTAGGACTAAGAAGGGGAGGGATTCTATTTATGGATTACTTTATGGGCTAAACTTTGCACAATAAAGTTGTAATCTACTACTTGTCATCCTCAAACGGATGGACAAACTGAAGTTGTCAATAGAACTTTGGGAACACTTTGCGTGCTATTCTTAAAAAGAACTTGGACTGACATTTCTATGGACTTTATTTTGGGGTTGCCTAGGACTAAGAAGGGGAGGGATTCTATTTATGGATTACTTTATGGGCTAACTTTGCACAATAAAGTTGTAATCTACTACTTGTCATCCTCAAACGGATGGACAAACTGAAGTTGTCAATAGAACTTTGGGAACACTTTTGCGTGCTATTCTTAAAAAGAACTTGGACTGACATTTCTATGGACTTTATTTTGGGGTTGCCTAGGACTAAGAAGGGGAGGGATTCTATTTATGGATTACTTTATGGGCTTAACTTTGCACAATAAAGTTGTAATCTACTACTTCTCATCCTCAAACGGATAGGACAAACTGAAGTTGTCAATAGAACTTTGGGAACACTTTTGCGTGCTATTCTTAAAAGAACTTGGACTGACATTTCTATGGAATTTATTTTGGGGTTTCCTAGGACTAAGAAGGGGAGGGATTCTATTTATGGATTACTTTATGGGCTAAATTTTGCACAATAAAGTTGTAATCTACTACTTCTCATCCTCAAACGGATAGACAAACTGAAGTTGTCAATAGAACTTTGGGAACACTTTCGTGTGCTATTCTTAAAAGAACTTGGACTGACATTTATATGGAATTTATTTTGGGGTTGCCTAGGACTAAGAAGGGGAGCGATTCTATTTATGGATTACTTTATGGGCTAAACTTTGCACAATAAGTTGTAATCTACTACTTGTCCTCCTCAAACGGATGGACAAACTGAAGTTGTCAATAGAACTTTGGGAACACTTTTGCGTGCTATTATTAAAAAGAACTTGGACTGACATTTCTATGGACTTTATTTTGGGGTTGCCTAGTACTAAGAAGGGGAGGGATTCTATTTATGGATTACTTTATGGGCTAAACTTTGCACAATAAAGTTGTAATCTACTACTTGTCATCCTCAAACGGATGGACAAACTGAAGTTGTCAATAGAACTTTGGGAACACTTTTGCGTGCTATTATTAAAAGAACTTGGACTGACATTTCTATGGACTTTATTTTGGGGGTTGCCTAGGACTAAGAAGGGGAGGGATTCTATTTATGGATTACTTTATGGGCTAAACTTTGCACAATAAGTGTAATCTACTACTTGTCATCCTCAACGGATGGACAAACTGAAGTTGTCAATAGAACTTTGGGAACACTTTTGCGTGCTATTCTTAAAAGAACTTGGACTGACATTTCTATGGACTTTATTTTGGGGTTGCCTAGGACTAAGAAGGGGAGGGATTCTATTTATGGATTACTTTATGGGCTAAACTTTGCACAATAAAGTTGTAATCTACTACTTGTCATCCTCAAACGGATGGACAAACTGAAGTTGTCAATAGAACTTGGGAACACTTTTGCGTGCTATTCTTAAAAGAACTTGGACTGACATTTCTATGGACTTTATTTGGGGTTGCCTAGGACTAAGAAGGCGAGGGATTCTATTATGGATTACTTTATGGGCTAAACTTTGCACAATAAAGTTGTAATCTACTACTTGTCATCCTAAACGGATGGACAAACTGAAGTTGTCAATAGAACTTTGGGAACACTTTTGCGTGCTATTCTTAAAAGAACTTGGACTGACATTTCTATGGACTTTATTTGGGGTTGCCTAGGACTAAGAAGGGGAGGGATTCTATTTATGGATTACTTTATGGGCTAAACTTTGCACAATAAAGTTGTAATCTACTACTTGTCATCCTCAAACGGATGGACAAACTGAAGTTGTAAATAGAACTTGGGAACACTTTTGCGTGCTATCTTAAAAGAACTTGGACTGACATTTCTATGGACTTTATTTTGGGGTTGCCTAGGATTAAGAAGGGGAGGGATTCTATTTATGGATTACTTTATGGGCTAAACTTTGCACAATAAAGTTAGTAATCTACTACTTGTCATCCTCAAACGGATGGACAAAACTGAAGTTTGTAAATAGAACCTTTGGGAACACTTTTGCGTGCTATTCTTAAAAGAACTTGGACTGACATTCTATGGACTTTATTTTGGGTTGCCTTAGGACTTAAGAAGGGAGGGATTCTATTTATGGATTACTTTATGGGCTAAACTTTGCACAATAAAGTTGTAATCTACTACTTGTCATCCTCAAACGGATGGACAAACTGAAGTTGTCAATAGAACTTTGGGAACACTTTTGCGTGCTATTCTTAAAAGAACTTGGACTGACATTTCTATGGACTTTATTTTGGGGTTGCCTAGGACTAAGAAGGGGAGGGATTCTATTTATGGATTACTTTATGGGCTAAACTTGCACAATAAAGTTAGTAATCTACTACTTGTCATCCTCAAACGGATGGACAAACTGAAGTTGTCAATAGAACTTTGGGAACACTTTGCGTGCTATTCTTAAAAGAACTTGGACTGACATTTCTATGGACTTTATTTTGGGGTTGCCTAGGACTAAGAAGGGGAGGGATTCTATTTTGGATTACTTTATGGGCTAACTTTGCACAATAAAGTTGTAATCTACTACTTGTCATCCTCAAACGGATGGACAAACTGAAGTGTAAATAGAACTTTGGGAACACTTTTGCGTGCTATTCTTAAAAGAACTTGGACTGACATTTCTATGGACTTTATTTTGGGTTGCCTAGGATTAAGAAGGGGAGGGATTCTATTTATGGATTACTTTATGGGCTAAACTTTGCACAATAAAGTTGTAATCTACTACTTGTCATCCTCAAACGGATGGACAAACTGAAGTTGTAAATAGAACTTTGGGAACACTTTTGCGTGCTATTCTTAAAAGAACTTGGACTGACATTCTATGGGACTTTATTTTGGGGTTGCCTAGGACTAAGAAGGGGAGGGATTCTATTTATGATTACTTTATGGGCTAAACTTTGCACAATAAAGTTGTAATCTACTACTTGTCATCCTCAAACGGATGGACAAACTGGAAGTTTGTAATAGAACTTTTGGAACACTTTGCGTGCTATTCTTAAAAGAACTTGGACTGACATTTCTATGGACTTTATTTGGGGTTGCCTAGGACTAAGAAGGGAGGAGTCTCTTATATAGATTACTTTATGGCTAAACTTTGCACAATAAAGTTGTAATCTACTACTTGTCATCCTCAAACGGATGGACAAACTGAACGTTGTCAATAGACACTTTGGGAACACTTTGCGTGCTATTCTTAAAAAGAAACTGGACTGACTATTCTATGGACTTTATTTTGGGTTGCCTTTAGTACTAAGAAGGGGAGGGATTCTATTTATGGATACTTTATGGGCTAATACTTTGCACAAATAAAGTAGTAATCTACTACTTGTCATCTCTCAAAACAGGATGGACCAAACTGAAGTTGTAAATAGAACTTGGGAAACACTTTTGCGTGCTATTCTTAAAAGAACTTGGACTGACATTTTCTATGGCACTTTATTTTGGGGTTGCCTAGGACTAAGAAGGGGAGGGATTCTATTTATGGATTACTTTATGGGCTAAACTTTGCACAATAAAGTTGTAATCTACTACTTGTCATCCTCAAACGGATGGACAAACTGAAGTGTCAATAGAACTTTGGGAACACTTTTGCGTGCTATTCTAAAAGAACTTGGACTGACATTTCTATGGACTTTATT